>NC_044931.1:638779-649819 GCF_003576645.1 Ipomoea triloba | reverse complement strand
TGAAAAGGGAGTGTGAAAAGAAGTCATTAGGATGGTGTTTTGGTTAGGCCGGAGTACTGCAAATGTAGTCGGCACTCGGTCAACCGTGCCTCCCTGAAAAGGGAGTGTGAAAAGAAGTTATAAGGATGGTGTTTTGGTTAGACCGGAGTCCTTAAAATGGAGTCGGCACTCGGTCAACCGTGCCTCCCTAAAAAGGGAGTGTGAAAAGAAGTCATTAGGATGGTGTTTTGGTTAGGCTGGAGTCCTGAAAATGGAGTCGGCACTCGGTCAACCGTGCCTCCCTGAAAAGGGAGTGTGAAAAGAAGTTATAAGGATGGCGTTTTGGTTAGGCCGGAGTCCTGAAAATGGAGTCGGCACTCAGTCAACCGTGCCTCCCTGAAAAGGGAGTGTGAAAAGAAGTTATAAGGATGGCGTTTTGGTTAGGCCGGAGTCCTGAAAATGGAGTCGGCACTCAGTCAACCGTGCCTCCCTGAAAAGGGAGTGTGAAAAGAAGTTATAAGGATGGCGTTTTGGTTAGGCCGGAGTCCTGAAAATGGAGTCGGCACTCGGTCAACCGTGCCTCCCTGAAAAGGGAGTGTGAAAAGAAGTTATAAGGATGGCGTTTTGGTTAGGCCGGAGTCCTGAAAATGGAGTCGGCACTCGGTCAACCGTGCCTCCCTGAAAAGGGAGTGTGAAAAGAAGTTATAAGGATGGTGTTTTGGTTAGACCGAAGTCCTGAAAATGGAGTCGGCACTCGGTCAACCGTGCCTCCCTAAAAAGGGAGTGTGAAAAGAAGTCATTAGGATGGTGTTTTGGTTAGGCCGGAGTACTGCAAATGGAGTCGGCACTCGGTCAACCGTGCCTCCCTGAAAAGGGAGTGTGAAAAGAAGTTATAAAGATGGTGTTTTGGTTAGGCCGGAGTCCTGAAAATGGAGTCGGCACTCGGTCAACCGTGCCTCCCTGAAAAGGGAGTGTGAAAAGAAGTTATAAAGATGGTGTTTTGGTTAGGCCGGAGTCCTGAAAATGGAGTCGGCACTCGGTCAACCGTGCCTCCCTGAAAAGGGAGTGTGAAAAGAAGTTATAAGGATGGCGTTTTGGTTAGGCCGGAGTCCTGAAAATGGAGTCGGCACTCAGTCAACCGTGCCTCCCTGAAAAGGGAGTGTGAAAAGAAGTTAAAAGGATGGCGTTTTAGTTAGGCCGGAGTCTTGATAATGGAGTCGGCACTCGGTCAACCGTGCCTCCCTGAAAAGGGAGTGTGAAAAGAAGTTATAAGGATGGTGTTTTGGTTAGGCCGGAGTCTTGAAAATGGAGTCGGCACTCGGTCAACCGTGCCTCCCTGAAAAGGGAGTGTGAAAAGAAGTTATAAAGATGGTGTTTTGGTTAGGCCGGAGTCTTGAAAATGGAGTCGGCACTCGGTCAACCGTGCCTGCCTGAAAAGGGAGTGTGAAAAGAAGTTATAAAGATGGTGTTTTGGTTAGGCCGGAGTCTTGAACATGGAGTCGGCACTCGGTCAACCGTGCCTCCCTGAAAAGGGAGTGTGAAAAGAAGTTATAAAGATGGTGTTTTGGTTAGGCCGGAGTCTTGAAAATGGAGTCGGCACTCGGTCAACCGTGCCTCCCTGAAAAGGGAGTGTGAAAAGAAGTTATAAGGATGGTGTTTTGGTTAGACCGAAGTCCTGAAAATGGATTCGGCACTCGGTCAACCGTGCCTCCCTAAAAAGGGAGTGTGAAAAGAAGTTATAAGGATGGTGTTTTGGTTAGGCCGGAGTCCTGAAAATGGAGTCGGCACTCGATCAACCGTGCCTCCCTAAAAAGGGAGTGTGAAAAGAAGTCATTAGGATGGTGTTTTGGTTAGGCCGGAGTACTGCAAATGTAATCGGCACTCGGTCAACCGTGCCTCCCTAAAAAGGGAGTGTGAAAAGAAGTCATAAGGATGGTGTTTTGGTTAGGCCGGAGTACTGCAAATGGAGTCGGCACTCGGTCAACCGTGCCTCCCTGAAAAGGGAGTGTGAAAAGAAGTTATAAGGATGGCGTTTTAGTTAGACCGGAGTCCTGAAAATGGAGTCGGCACTCGGTCAACCGTGCCTCCCTGAAAAGGGAGTGTGAAAAGAAGTCATTAGGATGGTGTTTTGGTTAGGCCGGAGTACTGCAAATGTAGTCGGCACTCGGTCAACCGTGCCTCCCTAAAAAGGGAGTGTGAAAAGAAGTTATAAGGATGGCGTTTTGGTTAGGCCGGAGTCCTGAAAATGGAGTCGGCACTCGGTCAACCGTGCCTCCCTGAAAAGGGAGTGTGAAAAGAAGTCATTAGGATGGTGTTTTGGTTAGGTCGGAGTCCTGAATATGGAGTCGGCACTCGGTCAACCGTGCCTCCCTAAAAAGGGAGTGGGAAAAGAAGTCATTAGGATGGTGTTTTGGTTAGGTCGGAGTCCTGAATATGGAGTCGGCACTCGGTCAACCGTGCCTCCCTAAAAAGGGAGTGTGAAAAGAAGTCATTAGGATGGTGTTTTGGTTAGGCTGGAGTCCTGAATATGGAGTCTGCATTCGGTTAACCGTGCCTCCATGAAAAGGGAGTGTGAAAAGAAGTCATAAGGATGGTGTTTTGGTTAGGCCGGAGTCTTGAAAATGGAGTCGGCACTCGGTCAACCGTGCCTCCCTGAAAAGGGAGTGTGAAAAGAAGTAATAAGGATGGCGTTTTGATTAGGCCGGAGTGCTGAAAATGGAGTCGGTACTCGGTCAACCGTGCCTCCCTGAAAAGGGAGTGTGAAAAGAAGTAATAAGGATGGCGTTTTGATTAGGCCGGAGTGCTGAAAATGGAGTCGGTACTCGGTCAACCGTGCCTCCCTGAAAAGGGAGTGTGAAAAGAAGTTATAAAGATGGTGTTTTGGTTAGGCCGGAGTCCTGAAAATGGAGTCGGCACTCGGTCAACCGTGCCTCCATGAAAAGGGAGTGTGAAAAGAAGTCATAAGGATAGTGTTTTGGTTAGGCCGGAGTCTTGAAAATGGAGTCGGCACTCGGTCAACCGTGCCTCCCTGAAAAGGGAGTGTGAAAAGAAGTCATAAGGATGGTGTTTTGGTTAGGCCGGAGTCCTGAAAATGGAGTCGGCACTCAGTCAACCGTGCCTCCCTGAAAAGGGAGTGTGAGAAAGAAGTCATAAGGTAGGTGTTTTGGTTAGGCCGGAGACCTGAAAATGGAGTCGGCACTCAGTCAACCGTGCCTCCCTGAAAAGGGAGTGTGAGAAAGAAGTCATAAGGTAGGTGTTTTGGTTAGGCCGGAGACCTGAAAATGGAGTCGGCACTCAGTCAACCGTGCCTCCCTGAAAAGGGAGTGTGAGAAAGAAGTCATAAGGTAGGTGTTTTGGTTAGGCCGGAGACCTGAAAATGGAGTCGGCACTCAGTCAACCGTGCCTCCCTGAAAAGGGAGTGTGAGAAAGAAGTCATAAGGTAGGTGTTTTGGTTAGGCCGGAGACCTGAAAATGGAGTCGGCACTCAGTCAACCGTGCCTCCCTGAAAAGGGAGTGTGAGAAAGAAGTCATAAGGTAGGTGTTTTGGTTAGGCCGGAGACCTGAAAATGGAGTCGGCACTCAGTCAACCGTGCCTCCCTGAAAAGGGAGTGTGAGAAAGAAGTCATAAGGTAGGTGTTTTGGTTAGGCCGGAGACCTGAAAATGGAGTCGGCACTCAGTCAACCGTGCCTCCCTGAAAAGGGAGTGTGAGAAAGAAGTCATAAGGTAGGTGTTTTGGTTAGGCCGGAGACCTGAAAATGGAGTCGGCACTCAGTCAACCGTGCCTCCCTGAAAAGGGAGTGTGAGAAAGAAGTCATAAGGTAGGTGTTTTGGTTAGGCCGGAGACCTGAAAATGGAGTCGGCACTCAGTCAACCGTGCCTCCCTGAAAAGGGAGTGTGAGAAAGAAGTCATAAGGTAGGTGTTTTGGTTAGGCCGGAGACCTGAAAATGGAGTCGGCACTCAGTCAACCGTGCCTCCCTGAAAAGGGAGTGTGAGAAAGAAGTCATAAGGTAGGTGTTTTGGTTAGGCCGGAGACCTGAAAATGGAGTCGGCACTCAGTCAACCGTGCCTCCCTGAAAAGGGAGTGTGAGAAAGAAGTCATAAGGTAGGTGTTTTGGTTAGGCCGGAGACCTGAAAATGGAGTCGGCACTCAGTCAACCGTGCCTCCCTGAAAAGGGAGTGTGAGAAAGAAGTCATAAGGTAGGTGTTTTGGTTAGGCCGGAGACCTGAAAATGGAGTCGGCACTCAGTCAACCGTGCCTCCCTGAAAAGGGAGTGTGAGAAAGAAGTCATAAGGTAGGTGTTTTGGTTAGGCCGGAGACCTGAAAATGGAGTCGGCACTCAGTCAACCGTGCCTCCCTGAAAAGGGAGTGTGAGAAAGAAGTCATAAGGTAGGTGTTTTGGTTAGGCCGGAGACCTGAAAATGGAGTCGGCACTCAGTCAACCGTGCCTCCCTGAAAAGGGAGTGTGAGAAAGAAGTCATAAGGTAGGTGTTTTGGTTAGGCCGGAGACCTGAAAATGGAGTCGGCACTCAGTCAACCGTGCCTCCCTGAAAAGGGAGTGTGAGAAAGAAGTCATAAGGTAGGTGTTTTGGTTAGGCCGGAGACCTGAAAATGGAGTCGGCACTCAGTCAACCGTGCCTCCCTGAAAAGGGAGTGTGAGAAAGAAGTCATAAGGTAGGTGTTTTGGTTAGGCCGGAGACCTGAAAATGGAGTCGGCACTCAGTCAACCGTGCCTCCCTGAAAAGGGAGTGTGAGAAAGAAGTCATAAGGTAGGTGTTTTGGTTAGGCCGGAGACCTGAAAATGGAGTCGGCACTCAGTCAACCGTGCCTCCCTGAAAAGGGAGTGTGAGAAAGAAGTCATAAGGTAGGTGTTTTGGTTAGGCCGGAGACCTGAAAATGGAGTCGGCACTCAGTCAACCGTGCCTCCCTGAAAAGGGAGTGTGAGAAAGAAGTCATAAGGTAGGTGTTTTGGTTAGGCCGGAGACCTGAAAATGGAGTCGGCACTCAGTCAACCGTGCCTCCCTGAAAAGGGAGTGTGAGAAAGAAGTCATAAGGTAGGTGTTTTGGTTAGGCCGGAGACCTGAAAATGGAGTCGGCACTCAGTCAACCGTGCCTCCCTGAAAAGGGAGTGTGAGAAAGAAGTCATAAGGTAGGTGTTTTGGTTAGGCCGGAGACCTGAAAATGGAGTCGGCACTCAGTCAACCGTGCCTCCCTGAAAAGGGAGTGTGAGAAAGAAGTCATAAGGTAGGTGTTTTGGTTAGGCCGGAGACCTGAAAATGGAGTCGGCACTCAGTCAACCGTGCCTCCCTGAAAAGGGAGTGTGAGAAAGAAGTCATAAGGTAGGTGTTTTGGTTAGGCCGGAGACCTGAAAATGGAGTCGGCACTCAGTCAACCGTGCCTCCCTGAAAAGGGAGTGTGAGAAAGAAGTCATAAGGTAGGTGTTTTGGTTAGGCCGGAGACCTGAAAATGGAGTCGGCACTCAGTCAACCGTGCCTCCCTGAAAAGGGAGTGTGAGAAAGAAGTCATAAGGTAGGTGTTTTGGTTAGGCCGGAGACCTGAAAATGGAGTCGGCACTCAGTCAACCGTGCCTCCCTGAAAAGGGAGTGTGAGAAAGAAGTCATAAGGTAGGTGTTTTGGTTAGGCCGGAGACCTGAAAATGGAGTCGGCACTCAGTCAACCGTGCCTCCCTGAAAAGGGAGTGTGAGAAAGAAGTCATAAGGTAGGTGTTTTGGTTAGGCCGGAGACCTGAAAATGGAGTCGGCACTCAGTCAACCGTGCCTCCCTGAAAAGGGAGTGTGAGAAAGAAGTCATAAGGTAGGTGTTTTGGTTAGGCCGGAGACCTGAAAATGGAGTCGGCACTCAGTCAACCGTGCCTCCCTGAAAAGGGAGTGTGAGAAAGAAGTCATAAGGTAGGTGTTTTGGTTAGGCCGGAGACCTGAAAATGGAGTCGGCACTCAGTCAACCGTGCCTCCCTGAAAAGGGAGTGTGAGAAAGAAGTCATAAGGTAGGTGTTTTGGTTAGGCCGGAGACCTGAAAATGGAGTCGGCACTCAGTCAACCGTGCCTCCCTGAAAAGGGAGTGTGAGAAAGAAGTCATAAGGTAGGTGTTTTGGTTAGGCCGGAGACCTGAAAATGGAGTCGGCACTCAGTCAACCGTGCCTCCCTGAAAAGGGAGTGTGAGAAAGAAGTCATAAGGTAGGTGTTTTGGTTAGGCCGGAGACCTGAAAATGGAGTCGGCACTCAGTCAACCGTGCCTCCCTGAAAAGGGAGTGTGAGAAAGAAGTCATAAGGTAGGTGTTTTGGTTAGGCCGGAGACCTGAAAATGGAGTCGGCACTCAGTCAACCGTGCCTCCCTGAAAAGGGAGTGTGAGAAAGAAGTCATAAGGTAGGTGTTTTGGTTAGGCCGGAGACCTGAAAATGGAGTCGGCACTCAGTCAACCGTGCCTCCCTGAAAAGGGAGTGTGAGAAAGAAGTCATAAGGTAGGTGTTTTGGTTAGGCCGGAGACCTGAAAATGGAGTCGGCACTCAGTCAACCGTGCCTCCCTGAAAAGGGAGTGTGAGAAAGAAGTCATAAGGTAGGTGTTTTGGTTAGGCCGGAGACCTGAAAATGGAGTCGGCACTCAGTCAACCGTGCCTCCCTGAAAAGGGAGTGTGAGAAAGAAGTCATAAGGTAGGTGTTTTGGTTAGGCCGGAGACCTGAAAATGGAGTCGGCACTCAGTCAACCGTGCCTCCCTGAAAAGGGAGGGTGAAAAGAAGTTATAAGGATGGTGGTTTGGTTAGGCCGGAGTCCTGAAAATGAAGTCGGCACTCGGTCAACCGTGCCTCCCTGAAAAGGGAGTGTGAAAAGAAGTTATAAGGATGGTGTTTTGGTTAGGCCGGAGTCCTGAAAATGGAGTCGGCATTCGGTCAACCGTGCCTCCCTGAAAATGGAGTGTGAAAAGAAGTCATCAGGATGGTGTTTTGGTTAGGCTGGTGTCCTGAAAATGGAGTCGGCACTCGGTCAACCGTGCCTCCCTGAAAAGGGAGTGTGAAAAGAAGTTATAAGGATGGTGTTTTGGTTAGGCCGGAGTCCTTAAAATAGAGTCGGCACTCGGTCAACCGTGCCTCCCTAAAAAGGGAGTGTGAAAAGAAGTCATTAGGATGGTGTTTTGGTTAGGCTGGAGTCCTGAAAATGGAGTCGGCACTCGGTCAACCGTGCCTCCCTAAAAAGGGAGTGTGAAAAGAAGGCATTAGGATGGTGTTTTGGTTAGGCTGGAGTCCTGATAATGGAGTCGGCACTCGGTCAACCGTGCCTCCCTAAAAAGGGAGTGTGAAAAGAAGGCATTAGGATGGTGTTTTGGTTAGGCTGGAGTCCTGATAATGGAGTCGGCACTCGGTCAACCGTGCCTCCCTAAAAAGGGAGTGTGAAAAGAAGGCATTAGGATGGTGTTTTGGTTAGGCTGGAGTCCTGATAATGGAGTCGGCACTCGGTCAACCGTGCCTCCCTAAAAAGGGAGTGTGAAAAGAAGGCATTAGGATGGTGTTTTGGTTAGGCTGGAGTCCTGATAATGGAGTCGGCACTCGGTCAACCGTGCCTCCCTAAAAAGGGAGTGTGAAAAGAAGGCATTAGGATGGTGTTTTGGTTAGGCTGGAGTCCTGATAATGGAGTCGGCACTCGGTCAACCGTGCCTCCCTAAAAAGGGAGTGTGAAAAGAAGGCATTAGGATGGTGTTTTGGTTAGGCTGGAGTCCTGATAATGGAGTCGGCACTCGGTCAACCGTGCCTCCCTAAAAAGGGAGTGTGAAAAGAAGGCATTAGGATGGTGTTTTGGTTAGGCTGGAGTCCTGATAATGGAGTCGGCACTCGGTCAACCGTGCCTCCCTAAAAAGGGAGTGTGAAAAGAAGGCATTAGGATGGTGTTTTGGTTAGGCTGGAGTCCTGATAATGGAGTCGGCACTCGGTCAACCGTGCCTCCCTAAAAAGGGAGTGTGAAAAGAAGGCATTAGGATGGTGTTTTGGTTAGGCTGGAGTCCTGATAATGGAGTCGGCACTCGGTCAACCGTGCCTCCCTAAAAAGGGAGTGTGAAAAGAAGGCATTAGGATGGTGTTTTGGTTAGGCTGGAGTCCTGATAATGGAGTCGGCACTCGGTCAACCGTGCCTCCCTAAAAAGGGAGTGTGAAAAGAAGGCATTAGGATGGTGTTTTGGTTAGGCTGGAGTCCTGATAATAGAGTCGGCACTCGGTCAACCGTGCCTCCCTAAAAAGGGAGTGTGAAAAGAAGTCATTAGGATGGTGTTTTGGTTAGGCTGGAGTCCTGAATATGGAGTCTGCATTCGGTCAACCGTGCCTCCATGAAAAGGGAGTGTGAAAAGAAGTCATAAGGATGGTGTTTTGGTTAGGCCGGAGTCTTGAAAATGGAGTCGGCACTCGGTCAACCGTGCCTCCCTGAAAAGGGAGTGTGAAAAGAAGTTAGAAGGCTGGGGTTTTGGTTAGGCCGGAGTCCTGAAAATGGAGTCGGCACTCGGTCAACCGTGCCTCCCTGAAAAGGGAGTGTGAAAAGAAGTCATTAGGATGGTGTTTTGGTTAGGCTGGAGTCCTGAAAATGGAGTCGGCACTCGGTCAACCGTGCCTCCCTGAAAAGAGAGTGTGAAAAGAAGTTAAAAGGATGGTGTTTTGGTTAGGCTGGAGTCCTGATAATGGAGTCGGCACTCGGTCAACCGTGCCTCCCTGAAAAGGGAGTGTGAAAAGAAGTGTGACACCCCAACCTTACACAAGCTGAGATAGATAAAAACTCAACACAACAGCTGACTATCTCAACCAACAACAGAACATAGCGGAAGCGAATTTAAAACCTAAGGGCGTCATGCCACATCTAGGTAAGATAACACGGCCTAGATGCACAGGCTAACCATAAAAACTGAACTGTATAAACGATAATCCTTAAGTCAAGTCTCAAAACATCCAAACACTAGTCAAGAGTTTATAAAGAAATCTCAAATGGCTCACAGGCCAAAGCATAAATCTAAAACATAACCACTATCTAAGCCTCCTCATACGGGTGTATCTCTATCGCGCTCACGCAAAGACTTTAAGGCAAACCTGGAAAACACACAAAGAACCATTAGCAAAAGAATGCTAAGCAACCACCATTCACACCCGCAAGGAGATATAGATATATAATAAGCTTGTAAATAGGTTTACACACCCATATAGAATATAAACACCAACGAACTGTACAATAGTTCAAAACGGATACTCAACAACAACAAGCTGAACAAATCATAAACCAAAACTCATTCAAACGAAGCCAAAGTCCAACGACGAAAGCATAAGACAACAACGACCATGACCAAGATACCAACTGAACACAATCATAAGGGACAATCAATCATAACCGAAAACAATGAGATATCAACCGAATAAACAAAGACTCACAACCAAAGAACCGAAAGGAACCCTCAACTCCAACCACCAAATCCTCACACCAACCATCATACCGAACCCAACCCCACATCAGAAGAACCCAACCCCACATCAGAAGCCAGGTACACAGGGGTAAAACCCAATCACAGGGACCGAAGTCCAATCACAGGGGTGAATCGACCCAATCACGGGGTAATGAACCCAATCACAGGGACCGTAGTCCAATCACAGGGACCTAAGTCCAATCACAGGGGTCATCGACCCAATCACGGGGGTAATGAACCCAATCACAGGGGTAATGAACCCGAATACAAGCAATAATCGCACAACTAGTTCACCAACAAACTCCAAAGATACCAACAAACCAACATCATATACTCATACTCCAACATCATCCCAAAACAACCAAACAAAGTGTTCATCTCATCTATGAACACAAACAAACTCCCAGGTAAATGAATATCAAGAATCAATAGACCAAGAGTACAAAAAGGGGAACTAAAGACATGAATAAATCTCCAAGACAAGGAAATAAATACCCAACAAAAGGCATGGATAAATACTCCAAAGACATGGTAAAATACTCCACAAAACAATCCAACAATAATCAGAAACAAAGGAGGAACAACAGACAACAACATCACAGAAACAGCCTCTGGAAGCAGATTCCCAGAGTACTTGCGGAACACGCTGACGGAACACCGTCTTCCGCCGCACTCCTCCGCAGGAAGGAGGCGGACTGCCTCAACGGATCACCATCATCCGGCCAACCCTACCGCCTTGGCCTTGCGGAACTCCCCGGCGGGTTACATTGTGCCGCCGAGGACCTCCGCAAGGTCAACTTCAACTCCCAGTTCCAGAACTCAACAGCAGACACGAAAAATCATATTTCCAGAGAGTATAATCAGACCCAATACATCAATATTTCATCCAATTTAGAGGCCAAAAACATGGAAATCCAAACCATCAATGATCATACAACACTAATCAAACGATCAAGATGAAATCCAACAAATAGATTCAACAAAATAGGCTAATCACAAGGAATTTTCAGGATTTCCAACACCAAGAACATCATATAGAATAGGAGTGAATAAAATAGATTTTGATGGACATAGTGGTTACCTCAAAGAGCTTTTTCCTAATCCAACAAGCCTCAAGCAAGCTCACAAAGCCCCACCTTCTTGATGATCATCTTTTACCCAAAGAACCCCAAAAGAACATTTATAAGAATATGCAAAAAGACTAACCAAACCACAAAATACAAAGGAGATTCTAGGCTAGATGCACTTACCCACTCCTAGACAAGCATAAAAGAGCAACCTTTACTTGAAAACTTGTAGGGAAATGGAGATNAGTGTAGGGAGGGAGGAAGAGGAGTGAAAGCTTTTAGGGTATTTTGATCATCAAAATATATACTAAGAATACATACAATATTTAGGGTGTAAGACTTTAATATGAGATGGGCTTAAGTACATATTATAATGGCTTACAAGAATTAAATATATGTCCAAGACTAGTAAATTGGGCTAAATGAATTCACCCCTTACAATTAATTATAAGAATTAGAATAAGGAAGCCCATAAAATGTCTTAGGAACATTACATATATATTATATAATATATGATCAATAAATTGGGCTTGTAGGAATATTTAATT
>NC_044931.1:624592-627171 GCF_003576645.1 Ipomoea triloba | reverse complement strand
CCGGAGTCCTGAAAATGGAGTCAGTACTCGGTCAACCGTGCCTCCCTGAAAAGGGAGTGTGAAAAGAAGTCATAAGGATGGTGTTTTGGTTAGGCCGGAGTCCTGATAATGGAATCGTCACTCGGTCAACCGTGCCTCCCTGAAAAGGGAGTGTGAAAAGAAGTCATAAGGATGGTGTTTTGGTTAGGCCGGAGTCCTGAAAATGGAGTCGGCACTCGGTCAACCGTGCCTCCCTGAAAAGGGAGTGTGAAAAGAAGTTATAAGGATGGTGTTTTTGTTAGACCGGAGTCCTGAAAATGGAGTCGGCACTCGGTCAACCGTACCCCCCTAAAAAGGGAGTGTGAAAAGAAGTCATTAGGATGGTGTTTTGGTTAGGCCGGAGTACTGCAAATGGAGTCGGCACTCGGTCAACCGTGCCTCCCTGAAAAGGGAGTGTGAAAAGAAGTTATAAGGATGGTGTTTTGGTTAGGCCGGAGTCCTGATAATGGAGTCGGCACTCGGTCAACCGTGCCTCCCTGAAAAGGGAGTGTGAAAAGAAGTTATAAGGATGGTGTTTTGGTTAGGCCGGAGTCCTGAAAATGGAGTCGGCACTCGGTCAACCGTGCCTCCCTGAAAAGGGAGTGTGAAAAGAAGTTATAAGGATGGTGTTTTGGTTAGGCCGGAGTCCTGATAATGGAGTCGGCACTCGGTCAACCGTGCCTCCCTGAACAGGGAGTGTGAAAAGAAGTCATAAGGATGGCGTTTTGGTTAGGCCGGAGTCCTGAAAATGGAGTCGGCACTCGGTCAACTGTGCTTCCCTGAAAACGGAGTGTGAAAAGAAGTTATAAGGATGGTGTTTTGGTTAGGCCGGAGTCCTGAAAATGGAGTCGGCACTCGGTCAACCATGCCTCCCTGAAAAGTAAGTGTGAAAAGAAGTTATAAGGATGGTGTTTTGGTTAGGCCGGAGTCCTGAAAATGGAGTCGGCACTCGGTCAACCGTGCCTCCCGAAAAGGGAGTGTGAAAAGAAGTAATAAGGATGGCGTTTTGCTTAGGCCGGAGTCCTGAAAATGGAGTCAGTACTCGGTCAACCGTGCCTCCCTGAAAAGGAAGTGTGAAAAGAAGTTATAAGGATGGTGTTTTGGTTAGGCCGGAGTCCTGAAAATGGAGTCGGCACTCGGTCAACCGTGCCTCCCGAAAAGGGAGTGTGAAAAGAAGTAATAAGGATGGCGTTTTGCTTAGGCCGGAGTCCTGAAAATGGAGTCAGTACTCGGTCAACCGTGCCTCCCTGAAAAGGGAGTGTGAAAAGAAGTAATAAGGATGGCGTTTTGGTTAGGCCGGAGTCCTGAAAATGGAGTCGGCACTCGGTCAACCGTGCCTCCCTGAAAAGGGAGTGTGAAAAGAAGTCATAAGGATGGTGTTTTGGTTAGGCCAGAGTCCTGAAAATGGAGTCGGCACTCGGTCAACCGTGCCTCCCTGAAAAGTGAGTGTGAAAAGAAGTTATAAGGATGGTGTTTTGGTTAGGCCGGAGTCCTGAAAATGGAGTCAGTACTCGGTCAACCGTGCCTCCCTGAAAAGGGAGTGTGAAAAGAAGTCATAAGGATGGTGTTTTGGTTAGCCCGGAGTCCTGATAATGGAGTCGTCACTCGGTCAACCGTGCCTCCCTGAAAAGGGAGTGTGAAAAGAAGTTATAAGGATGGTGTTTTGGTTAGGCCGGAGTCCTGAAAATGGAGTCGGCACTCGGTCAACCGTGCCTCCCTGAAAAGGGAGTGTGAAAAGAAGTCATAAGGATGGTGTTTTGGTTAGCCCGGAGTCCTGATAATGGAGTCGTCACTCGGTCAACCGTGCCTCCCTGAAAAGGGAGTGTGAAAAAAAGTTATAAGGATGGCGTTTTGGTTAGGCCGGAGTCCTGAAAATGGAGTCGGCACTCGGTCAACCGTGCCTCCCTGAAAAGGCAGTGTGAAAAGAAGTAATAAGGATGGCGTTTTGCTTAGGCCGGAGTCCTGAAAATGGAGTCGGCACTCGGTCAACCGTGCCTCCCTGAAAAGGGAGTGTGAAAAGAAGTCATTAGGATGGTGTATTGGTTAGGCCGGAGTCCTGAAAATGGAGTCGACACTCGCTCAACCGTGCCTCCCTGAAAAGGGAGTGTGAAAAGAAGTTATAAGGATGGTGTTTTGGTTAGGCCGGAGTCCTGAAAATGGAGTCGGCACTCGGTCAACCGTGCCTCCCTGAAAAGGGAGTGTGAAAAGAAGTCATAAGGATGGCGTTTTGGTTAGGCCGGAGTCCTGAAAATGGAGTCGGCACTCGGTCAACCGTGCCTCCCTGAAAAGGGAGTGTGAAAAGAAGTTAAAAGGATGGCGTTTTGGTTAGGCCGGAGTCTTGATAATGGAGTCGGCACTCGGTCAACCGTGCCTCCCTGAAAAGGGAGTGTGAAAAGAAGTCATAAGGATGGCGTTTTGGTTAGGCCGGAGTCTTGAAAATGGAGTCGGCACTCGGTCAGCCGTGCCTCCCTGAAAAGGGAGTGTGAAAAGAAGTTAAAAGGATGGTGTTTTGGTTAGGCCGGAATCCTGAAAATGGAGTCGGCACTCGGTCAACCGTGCCT
>NC_044931.1:619979-624232 GCF_003576645.1 Ipomoea triloba | reverse complement strand
AAGGATGGCGTTTTGGTTAGGCCGGAGTCTTGATAATGGAGTCGGCACTCGGTCAACCGTGCCTCCCTGAAAAGGGAGTGTGAAAAGAAGTTATAAGGATGGTGTTTTGGTTAGATCGGAGTCCTGCAAATGGAGTCGGCACTCGGTCAACCGTGCCTCCCTGAAAAGGGAGTGTGAAAAGAAGTCATAAGGATGGCGTTTTGGTTAGGCCGGAGTCCTGAAAATGGAGTCGGCACTCGGTCAACCGTGCCTCCCTAAAAAGGGAGTGTGAAAAGAAGTCATAAGGATGGCGTTTTGGTTAGGCCGGAATCCTGATAATGGAGTCAGCACTCGGTCAACCGCGCCTCCCTGAAAAGGGAGTGTGAAAAGAAGTCATTAGGATGGTGTTTTGGTTAGGCTGGAGTCCTGAAAATGGAGTCGGCACTCGGTCAACCGTGCCTCCATGAAAAGGGAGTGTGAAAAGAAGTCATAAGGATGATGTTTTGGTTAGGCCGGAGTCTTGAAAATGGAGTCGGCACTCGGTCAACCGTGCCTCCCTGAAAAGGGAGTGTGAAACAAAGTTATAAAGATGGTGTTTTGGTTAGGCCGGAGTCCTGAAAATGGAGTCGGCACTCGGTCAACCGTGCCTCCCTGAAAAGGGAGTGTGAAAAAAAGTCATAAGGATGGCGTTTTGGTTAGGCCGGAGTCTTGAAAATGGAGTCGGCACTCGGTCAGCCGTGCCTCCCTAAAAAGGGAGTGTGAAAAGAAGTCATAAGGATGGCGTTTTGGTTAGGCTGGAGTCCTGAAAATGGAGTCGGCACTCGGTCAACCGTACCTCCCTAAAAAGGGAGTGTGAAAAGAAGTCATTAGGATGGTGTTTTGGTTAGGCCGGAGTACTGCAAATGGAGTCGGCACTCGGTCAACCGTGCCTCCCTGAAAAGGAAGTGTGAAAAGAAGTCATAAGGATGGCGTTTTGGTTAGGCTGGAGTCCTGAAAATGGAGTCGTCACTCGGTCAACCGTGCCTCCCTGAAAAGGGAGTGTGAAAAGAAGTCATAAGGATGGTGTATTGGTTAGGCCGGAGTCCTGAAAATGGAGTCGGCACTCGGTCAACCGTGCCTCCCTGAAAAGGGGGGGGGAAAAGAAGTCATAAGGATGGCGTTTTGGTTAGGCCGGAGTCTTGAAAATGGAGTCGGCACTCGGTCAACCGTGCCTCCCTGAAAAGGGAGTGTGAAAAGAAGTTATAAGGATGGCGTTTTGGTTAGGCCGGAGGCCTGGAAATGGAGTCGGCACTCGGTCAACCGTACCTCCCTAAAAAGGGAGTGTGAAAAGAAGTCATTAGGATGGTGTTTTGGTTAGGCCGGAGTCCTGGAAATGGAGTCGGCACTCGGTCAACCGTGCCTCCCTGAAAAGGGAGTGTGAAAAGAAGTCATAAGGATGGTGTATTGGTTAGGCCGGAGTCCTGAAAATGGAGTCGGCACTCGGTCAACCGTACCTCCCTTAAAAAGGGAGTGTGAAAAGAAGTCTTTAGGATGGTGTTTTGGTTAGGCCGGAGTACTGGAAATGGAGTCGGCACTCGGTCAACCGTGCCTCCCTGAAAAGGGAGTGTGAAAAGAAGTTATAAGGATGGCGTTTTGGTTAGGCCGGAGTCCTGAAAATGGAGTCGGCACTCGGTCAACCGTGCCTCCCTGAAAAGGGAGTGTGAAAAGAAGTTATAAGGATGGCGTTTTGGTTAGGCCGGAGTCTTGAAAATGGAGTCGGCACTCGGTCAGCCGTGCCTCCCTGAAAAGGGAGTGTGAAAAGAAGTTATAAGGATGGCGTTTTGGTTAGGCCGGAGTCTTGAAAATGGAGTCGGCACTCGGTCAGCCGTGCCTCCCTGAAAAGGGAGTGTGAAAAGAAGTTATAAGGATGGCGTTTTGGTTAGGCCGGAGTCTTGAAAATGGAGTCGGCACTCGGTCAACCGTGCCTCCCTGAAAAGGGAGTGTGAAAAGAAGTCATAAGGATGGTGTTATGGTTAGGCCGGAGACCTGAAAATGGAGTCGGCACTCGGTCAACCGTGCCTCCCTGAAAAGTGAGTGTGAAAAGAAGTTATAAGGATGGTGTTTTGGTTAGGCCGGAGTCCTGAAAATGGAGTCGGCACTCGGTCAACCGTGCCTCCCTGAAAAGGGAGTGTGAAAAGAAGTTATAAGGATGGCGTTTTGCTTAGGCCGGAGTCCTGAAAATGGAGTCAGTACTCGGTCAACCGTGCCTCCCTGAAAAGGGAGTGTGAAAAGAAGTCATAAGGATGGCGTTTTGGTTAGGCCGGAGTCTTGAAAATGGAGTCGGCACTCGGTCAACCGTGCCTCCCTGAAAAGGGAGTGTGAAAAGAAGTCATAAGGATGGCGTTTTGGTTAGGCCGGAGTCTTGAAAATGGAGTCGGCACTCGGTCAGCCGTGCCTCCCTGAAAAGGGAGTGTGAAAAGAAGTCATAAGGATGGCGTTTTGGTTAGGCCGGAGTCTTGAAAATGGAGTCGGCACTCGGTCAGCCGTGCCTCCCTGAAAAGGGAGTGTGAAAAGAAGTCATAAGGATGGCGTTTTGGTTAGGCCGGAGTCTTGAAAATGGAGTCGGCACTCGGTCAGCCGTGCCTCCCTGAAAAGGGAGTGTGAAAAGAAGTCATAAGGATGGCGTTTTGGTTAGGCCGGAGTCTTGAAAATGGAGTCGGCACTCGGTCAACCGTGCCTCCCTGAAAAGGGAGTGTGAAAAGAAGTCATAAGGATGGCGTTTTGGTTAGGCCGGAGTCTTGAAAATGGAGTCGGCACTCGGTCAACCGTGCCTCCCTGAAAAGGGAGTGTGAAAATAAGTAATAAGGATGGCGTTTTGCTTAGGCCGGAGTCCTGAATATGGAGTCAGTACTCGGTCAACCGTGCCTCCCTGAAAAGGGAGTGTGAAAAGAAGTCATAAGGATGGTGTTTTGGTTAGGCCGGAGTCCTGAAAATGGAGTCGGCACTCGGTCAACCGTGCCTCCCTGAAAAGGGAGTGTGAAAAGAAGTTATAAGGATGGCGTTTTGGTTAGGCCGGAGTCTTGAAAATGGAGTCGGCACTCGGTCAACCGTGCCTCCCTGAAAAGGGAGTGTGAAAAGAAGTTATAAGGATGGCGTTTTGGTTAGGCCGGAGTCTTGAAAATGGAGTCGGCACTCGGTCAGCCGTGCCTCCCTGAAAAGGGAGTGTGAAAAGAAGTTATAAGGATGGCGTTTTGGTTAGGCCGGAGTCCTGAAAATGGAGTCGGCACTCTGTCAACCGTGCCTCCCTGAAAAGGGAGTATGAAAAGAAGTTATAAGGATGGTGTTTTGGTTAGGCCGGAGTGCTAATGATGGAGTCGGCACTCGGTCAACCGTGCCTCCCTGAAAAGGGAGTGTGAAAAGAAGTTATAAGGATGGTGTTTTGGTTAGACCGGAGTCCTGAAAATGGAGTCGGCACTCGGTCAACCGTGCCTCCCTGAAAAGGGAGTGTGAAAAGAAGTCATAAGGATGGCGTTTTGGTTAGGCCGGAGTCTTGAAAATGGAGTCGGCACTCGGTCAGCCGTGCCTCCCTGAAAAGGGAGTGTGAAAAGAAGTCATAAGGATGGCGTTTTGGTTAGGCCGGAGTCTTGAAAATGGAGTCGGCACTCGGTCAGCCGTGCCTCCCTGAAAAGGGAGTGTGAAAAGAAGTTATAAGGATGGCGTTTTGGTTAGGCCGGAGTCCTGAAAATGGAGTCGGCACTCGGTCAACCGTACCTCCCTAAAAAGGGAGTGTGAAAAGAAGTTATTAGGATGGTGTTTTGGTTAGGCCGGAGTACTGCAAATAGAGTCGGCACTTGGTCAACCGTGCCTCCCTGAAAAGGAAGTGTGAAAAGAAGTCATAAGGATGGCGTTTTGGTTAGGCTGGAGTCCTGAAAATGGAGTCGGCACTCGGTCAACCGTGCCTCCCTGAAAAGGGAGTGTGAAAAGAAGTTATAAGGATGGTGTTTTGGTTAGACCGGAGTCCTGAAAATGGAGTCGGCACTCGGTCAACCGTACCTCCCTAAAAAGGGAGTGTGAAAAGAAGTTATTAGGATGGTGTTTTGGTTAGGCCGGAGTACTGCAAATAGAGTCGGCACTCGGTCAACCGTGCCTCCCTGAAAAGGGAGTGTGAAAAGAAGTCATAAGGATGGTGTTTTGGTTAAGCCGGAGTCCTGAAAATGGAGTTCGCACTCGGTCAACCGTGTCTCCCTAAAAAGGGAGTGTGAAAAAAAGTCATAAGGATGGCGTTTTGGTTAGGC
>NC_044931.1:616778-617029 GCF_003576645.1 Ipomoea triloba | reverse complement strand
GATGGTGTTTTGGTTAGGCTGGAGTCCTGAAAATGGAGTCGGCACTCGGTCAACCGTGCCTCCCTGAAAAGGGAGTGTGAAAAGAAGTCATAAGGATGGTGTTTTGGTTAAGCCGGAGTCCTGAAAATGGAGTCGGCACTCGGTCAACCGTGCCTCCCTGAAAAGGGAGTGTGAAAAAAAGTCATAAGGATGGCGTTTTGGTTAGGCCGGAGTCTTGAAAATGGAGTCGGCACTCGGTCAGCCGTGCCTCC
>NC_044931.1:615551-616226 GCF_003576645.1 Ipomoea triloba | reverse complement strand
GTTTTGGTTAGGCCGGAGTCTTGAAAATGGAGTCGGCACTCGGTCAGCCGTGCCTCCATGAAAAGGGAGTGTGAAAAGAAGTTAAAAGGATGGTGTTTTGGTTAGGTCGGAGTCCTGATAATGGAGTCGGCACTCGGTCAACCGTGCCTCCTTGAAAACGGAGTGTGAAAAGAAGTTATAAGGATGGCGTTTTGGTTAGGCCGGAGTCCTGAAAATGGAGTCGGCACTCGGTCAACCGTGCCTCCCTGAAAAGGGAGTGTGAAAAGAAGTCATAAGGATGGCGTTTTGGTTAGGCCGGAGTCTTGATAATGGAGTCGGCACTCGGTCAACCGTGCCTCCTTGAAAACGGAGTGTGAAAAGAAGTTATAAGGATGGCGTTTTGGTTAGGCCGGAGTCCTGAAAATGGAGTCGGCACTCGGTCAACCGTACCTCCCTAAAAAGGGAGTGTGAAAAGAAGTTATTAGGATGGTGTTTTGGTTAGGCCGGAGTACTGCAAATAGAGTCGGCACTCGGTCAACCGTGCCTCCCTGAAAAGGAAGTGTGAAAAGAAGTCATAAGGATGGCGTTTTGGTTAGGCTGGAGTCTTGAAAATGGAGTCGGCACTCGGTCAACCGTGCCTCCCTGAAAAGGGAGTGTGAAAAGAAGTTATAAGGATGGGGTTTTGGTTAGGCCGGA
>NC_044931.1:576546-577264 GCF_003576645.1 Ipomoea triloba | reverse complement strand
TCCCTGAAAAGGGAGTGTGAAAAGAAGTTATAAGGATGGTGTTTTGGTTAGGCCGGAGTCCTGAAAATGGAGTCGGCACTCGGTCATCCGTGCCTCCTTAAAAAGGGAGTGTGAAAAGAAGTCATTAGGATGGTGTTTTGGTTAGGCCGGAGTACTGCAAATAGAGTCGGCACTCGGTCAACCGTGCCTCCATGAAAAGGGAGTGTGAAAAGAAGTCGTAAGGATGGTGTTTTGGTTAGGCCGGAGTCTTGAAAATGGAGTCGGCACTCGGTCAACCGTGCCTCCCTCAAAAGGGAGTGTGAAAAGAAGTCATAAGGATGGGGTTTTGGTTAGGCCGGAGTCCTGATAATGGAGTCGGCACTCAGTCAACCGTGCCTCCCTGAAAAGGGAGTGTGAAAAGAAGTCATAAGGATGGTGTTTTGGTTAGGCCGGAGTCCTGATAATGGAGTCGGCACTCAGTCAACCGTGCCTCCCTGAAAAGGGAGTGTGAAAAGAAGTCATAAGGATGGTGTTTTGGTTAGGCCGGAGTCCTGAAAATGGAGTCGGCACTCGGTCATCCGTGCCTCCTTAAAAAGGGAGTGTGAAAAGAAGTCATTAGGATGGTGTTTTGGTTAGGCCGGAGTACTGCAAATAGAGTCGGCACTCGGTCAACCGTGCCTCCATGAAAAGGGAGTGTGAAAAGAAGTCGTAAGGATGGTGTTTTGGTTAGGCCGGAGTC
>NC_044931.1:575009-575546 GCF_003576645.1 Ipomoea triloba | reverse complement strand
AACCAAGCTATCAATTATCTAGTTTCAAACAACCTCAACCAATTAAAGGGATTCCTTACCTCAACCGAGTTTCTAATTCCGTAGAAAATCCTTGTAGTTGATTTTCCCCAATTCACCTTAAAACCCTAGAATTCCAACAACAACATCACACATGATTTTAAGAAATCTTAACTTAGATTCATGTTCTAGGATGAAAAATAAAGCTATCTACCGAATAAAATTGAAATTTTACCGAAATTTTGAAGACTTGTGTGGAGATCTTGGCTATGGAGTGTTGGAGCTTGAAGAAGAAGATGAAAATCCCAATCTACTCTCCCTCTCTCTATTTTCGGCCTAGTGAAGGAACAAGGGGAAAAAATGCTTAAATATCCACCCACTTGGTTGACTAGTCTCCTCCCAACACATGGTAAATAATGGTGACAAGTGTCACCTCTTTGTGGTTTGATCTTAAAAATATCTTAGCTTAGACTGGTCGGGATTAAATCAGATGAATTATCGGTAGAAACTAATTCAATTCAAATAATTCTCGAACCCAAA
>NC_044931.1:573186-574009 GCF_003576645.1 Ipomoea triloba | reverse complement strand
AAATCGCTTCCGCTATAGTATGAGTAGTTGTTGAGATAAGCAGCTTTTATGTTTAAAGTTTTAGCTATCTCAGCTTGTGAAAAGTTGGGGTGTCACACTACTAGTCTGCCAGGAGATTCACAGATCTAGAGCAGTGTAGAGCGATATAGATTATGATTCTGTGGTCAAAGTTTCTTGGTATGATATGCTTACAAGGGACAATCAATAGGTCCATCATCCTACGATGGTGGGTACTTGCAACATGCAAGCTTGTATGGGGTTTCTCACGTCACAAGAATTTTAGTGGACCATGGACTTATTTCAGCGTTTTTAAAGCGGTGGTAGGTCCCAATGTCCACGCATTTTATATGCCTTTCCGCGAGGTGGGCATAACAATTCAAGATGTTGAAGTGTTATTAGGTCTAAAGGTTGAGGGGTTACCCGTTACTGGGTACGACCGGAGTTCCGCAGAGGGTTGACAGGTTCTCTGTATGAAACTATTAGGATTTAATCCCGTGTTACAATTCATTAAAGGGAGTAAAATTTTGTCTACGGCTATACCAAAAGTTCTCCAATTAACTGTCGCAAGCACAGACGAAGAGATGCAAGTAGCAATGCAGCGTTTAATTTTTCATTTGTTAGAAAGATTTTTTTCTTAGAAACAACAAAAAAGATGTAAATGCTAATGATAGTTATTAAGGTTTAATGGTTGGCTTAATAGATTAAAGGGGGATTATGATTTAATAATGGAGATTAGTGATGCGAATATGATCATTTAATGGTGTTGATGATGGTGGAAGTTGTTGAAGACTATCATGACTAAAGAATAACTATCTGTTATTAG
>NC_044931.1:554315-559197 GCF_003576645.1 Ipomoea triloba | reverse complement strand
AGTGATGCGAATATGATCATTTAATGGTGTTGATGATGGTGGAAGTTGTTGAAGACTATCATGACTAAAGAATAACTATCTGTTATTAGTTAATGATAGATTACAAGGTTAGTAGTTACTAATGAGTATACTTAATGTTTAAGAGTGAGTAAGGTTAATTGTTGGATTATGGGGTACTAAATATTGATTATGGATTGTGATGGATTATTATGAGGTGGTTGTTGATGATGCTTGAATATTATACATGGGTCATGAACTAATGAGGAATGGATTATGATTTAATGGAACTTGATTATGAATTGAAAAAGATTAAAAGGTGATTACTAGCTAATGAGGGTGATTAATTGAATAATGGATACTTGATAATAGTTATGGACTAATGATAAAGCTTAATAGTGATTAAAAGTCATTTATGGAATTTATTATTAATGATGAAGGTTATGGACTATGGATAGAATTAATGACTTAAATAAAATTTATTAAAGTTAGTAATGATTTTTGGGTAGTTATGGGTTATTATTGGAGGTACGAGGATCATTGTTGACGGTGGAGAAAGGTGTTGGAATTCTTGTTAATAAAATATGAAGATGATTGGACTAATGGAGTATTGATGGGTTAAGATAATGGTTGTGAGAAATGAGGGAATGGATTACCATAGCTATTAATATTAATATTAATAGTTAATGAGTAAAGGAGGTTGTAATGATTCTCAGGTTCCCCGTTAAAGTGGCTTGTTTAGGATATGAGCCTAGGATCGGGTGGTTGCCTTTTGGAGCTTAGTTGAGGTAAGTTTCTATGTCCTTCAAAACTACTTTGCCCTATCAAATGTGCTCTTTACCTTATTTGTGTCCTTAAACTATTTTAAAAATGCTTTTTGGTTCAAAGTATGATATGAAAATTGTACTATTTTTGGAGGTTTATCCCTTTCTGTGTGGCTTGTGATGTGAATTTTGATGTGGGCTAAGGCCCTATATTGGAATTAAACCCGGTAAAAATAATCCTGGGTTAGTATTTGAGGGGTAACCTGGTAGAAATAATCTTGGGTTACTAGGACTGGTTTACTACCCACTGGGCTTGGAATCCCAGTTAGGGGGTGTGCACACTTAAGGTAGTGGTCCTGTTTCCACATGTGGTAAAGTGGGGGTTGTGTGAGGTGTTTAGTAGAGGGTTGCTGTTCACTTAGGGCTTCACTAAGATGATGTCCCTGCCCCACTATTGTGATATTGAGATGGATTACGATTGGGATACCTCCCCTTATGCATTCTTTCGCTATATTGATATTTGAGAATGACTTGAGAATATCTATATCTTGAGATGAGTACTTGTTGAGCAAACTATATGTTGTTATGAATTCCTCCATATACTTACCCATTATATGTTTTGCGAATATTTATATGTGATGAGCTATATATTCCTCCATACTTGACTTATATAACTATCTATAATTATTAATTGGAGGTTATGCTTTGAAATGGTTGTTGGTTGAGAATTGCTATAAAGACTATTCATACTTTGAGAATTGAGGATCCTCCTTACTTATGAAACTTTGAGAGTGAGTAGTGATGGTTTGTAAAATTTCTATGTTACTTTAAACGTATTTAATATTATACTATTTTAGGGAAGTATATATGTTACTTCTCTCTGGTGTGAGTTAAATCTTTCAAGAACTACCATTTATAATGGAAAAATCCTTTTGGAAACACTCTTTTTAAGCCCTTGGCTAAATGGTTTATGGAGTATGGTCTACTTAAGTATAAAAATCTATTTTTAAAGTATATCTATTTTCCAAACTATTAATGTATTATTTTACATGGCGGAATAGAGCTTACTTAGCATTTTATGCTAATTCTATTTGTTGTGTTTTTCAAACCTTCTTGTTTTCAGGACTGGGTGTAAAGCGATTCGTTCTGAGAGCGCGACATAGAATTAGTACTCTTGAAGAAATTCTTGGCATAATGGTTTAGCTTGTTTCCAATACGTTGTATTATTATGGTTTTGTAATTTGGATAGAGAATTGTTGTATTATGGATTGTAGTTAGAAATCTTTGCAGCCTGTGCGTTTGGGTTTAGTGAGTTGGCCCGAGCGTGGCGTGACACCCCATGGTTTAGAGTTTAATTTCACTTCCGCATTTATTTTTAGAATCGTTAGCAAGAAATGTTGTTTAATTATATTTAAACATGTATTAGAAAATGAGGGTGTTACACCGTCTTCCATCATCTCCTCCACACACTTACTCATCTCATCTCCCCACTCAATTTGACTAGAAGAATCACCCTCATCCTCACATGAGTAAAATGAAGCATCATCCCCCTCACTCATCAATTTGTTATGTAACAAGTTTAAGGATTCACCTCCCCAAAAATTGAAACAAACATATTCATTATCGATCAAAAGAGAATCCTCATGATCATCAATCAATATGTCGCAAGTTTCCACGGAATCATCCTCCCGAAAATAAAAACAAGTATTACTTTGTTTATTGAGAATATCATCATAGACCATATGGGAGTCACCCAGAAAAGTGGCAAAAGTAATATTATCAAGAGATTCAACATGTATATTATCAAGATTAGTGTCACAAGTAGGTTTAAGAATTGTACCGTTTGGGTATTCATCCTCCCACACCACCTCAATGTCATCCTCGCTTTCGCTTTCAATCTTCTCCCTTTGTTGGTTTTCCAACTCGAAGAGTGGAACTTCTTCAAGCACCGGGGTGTCATCTAGCATCGGGGTCTTCATTCCCATGATTTCCTTTCTCGGCCTCTATTCTTCACCCTTACCAATGTCACAATCCACCACACCCTCCTCAAATGACGGGGAATCTTCCATAAATGGGATGTTAGCTCTTGATGAAATCTTCTTAAAGATCTCCTCCATCATAGACAACACCTGGGTTTCAACTTTTTTCAATGGTAAGCCTTCCTCTCGGAGGGTAGCAAGATATTCCTTCATTTCTCTCTTGGTCGTGTCATCCTTGGCCAACTTGATGAATGTTTCCATTTTCTCTCTTAAGATCTCAATCTCGTCCTTGGCCGGTGGAAGGTAATCACAAGGTGGTCTTTTCACAAGGATTGGAGGTATTAGAATAGGGAATGTGAGGTGGTGTTTCATAGAAGTGTGTAGCATTATGTAACCCCTCACCTATTCCGATAATTTTTGAGTTCGAGGAATAAATATTTTTATTTTAAGCTATAATATTTATGAAATGAACCTTGGTACTTTCAGAAAATATTTTTTTCTTAAAATAGTTATTAATAAGTTACGATCTACGTACCAGGCACGAACCGTGAAAATTTTAGGGACACATATTTGGTTCGAATTTCCATAAGAAATGGATTATATTGCATAATGTGATTAATTATGAACATTCTACTTAGTTAAGATTGATACTAGATGAGTTATAAGGATGGAACTTGTTACGAGCCTGCGAACCGCTAAATTTCGCGATGTGCTGAAAAATTCGTAATTTGGGTGATTAATATCGGGATTAATTTTAGAATAATTTTGGTATTAAGAATTTCCCGAATTAAGCTATTTTCCACCAAGAATTTATCTGATTTAATCCCTAACTGTCTAGAAAATCCATTCTTCAAAAATATCATAAATTAAAATAATGATTTCTTTTGGATAAGATTATGTTAACTTAGCCTCCAAGATTTTGTGAGTCTTCCCCCCTTGGCCGAAAATTATAAGGAGAGGAGAGAGAGTGTTTCTTCATCCCCATTGTTGATCTTCAAAGGAAACTCCATAGCCTAAAATCTTCAAGCTCTTTAACACCAAGTAAGTTATTTGGTTTAGTGAGTTAGAACTCTTTCTAAGATTTAATCATAAATTAAGAACTCTTGAGAATGTTATTATTATGATGAAATTGTTTAGGACCTTCGGTGGATTTTTGGGAATAAGGAACTTCAACGCTTGTTTCGGTTCTAAAGCTTCTAAAAAGGTAAGGAAATTCCTTAAGTTGGCTAGTCACTTGAAAATGGACAATTGTATAGGTATATGTATTATGGAGTTAGGAATTTAATATGAAAACTATGTGATTAAGTTTCAACTTCTTAGTTAATTTCTATGTAAAAATATGTGGTTGAGCTTTATATTACTCTTGATATGCATGACTTTAACGTATGCATGCACGTATATACTATAATTACGTCCATATAATTTATGTCAAGGAAAAATGTTAACAAAATAGGTGTTTTTACACTACTTTGCTGTTCAGAAAGCTACTGCCGTGTGAGTGGACGCCCCAGTGGACGCGCGTCCACCGTGCGTCCACTAGTGTCCAGTTTTTCGAAGACACGCCGTAAGTGTGGACGCCCCAGTGGACGCGCGTCCACCGTGCGTCCACTGACGTCCAGTGATTTTCGGAAAATAAGAGAAGAAGCCGTAGGTGTGGACGCCAAGGTGGACGCGCGTCCACCATGCGTCCACAGGCGTCCAGAATGTTCTGTCCAGATTTTAATTTTCAGAAAATTTGGGTATGATTTCAAACTATGTTTAAATTGTTTTCCACGGTATTATTGTTGGTTAAATGTTTAAGTATGCTTGTGTCATAATACTCGAAGGCCTATGGGCAAATCAGCTTGATTTTGAATGAAATAAATGTTTTGAGATGTGGGAAGAAAATACTAATTATGTACAGGAAAGAAAGAATGTTTTGAAAATCTTAGTTTCTGGATATGTTGCAGAGATTTTGAGAAAGGGACCTACGGGAGGGCTTAATTGCCATGGCCCGGGGTTGGAACAAGGTGGGGACCTACGGGAGGGCTTAAATGCCATGGCCTGGGGTTGGAATAAGGTTGGACCTACGGGAGGGCTGGAGTGCCATGGCCCGAGGTTGGGATAAGGAGACCTATGGGAAGGTTGGAGAATGCCATAGCC
>NC_044931.1:553143-553315 GCF_003576645.1 Ipomoea triloba | reverse complement strand
GCCTCCCTAAAAAGGGACTGTGAGAAAGAAGTCATACGGTTGGTATTTTGGTTAGGCCGGAGTCCTGAAAATGGTGTCGGCACTCGGTCAACCGTGCATCCCTGAAAAGGGAGTTTGAGAAAGAAGTCATAAGGTTGGTGTTTTGGTTAGGCCGGAGTCCTAACAATGGAGT
>NC_044931.1:552154-552753 GCF_003576645.1 Ipomoea triloba | reverse complement strand
ACTGTGAGAAAGAAGTCATAAGGTTGGTGTTTTGGTTAGGCCGGAGTCCTGAAAATGGAGTCGGCACTCGGTCAACCGTGCCTCCCTAAAAAGGGACTGTGAGAAAGAAGTCATAAGGTTGGTGTTTTGGTTAGGCAAGAGTCCTGAAAATGGAGTCGGCACTCGGTCAACCGTGCCTCCCTGAAAAGGGAGTGCGAGAAAGAAGTCATAAGGTTGCTGTTTTGGTTAGGCCGGAGTCTTGAAAATGGAGTCGGCACTCGGTCAACCGTGCCGCCCTAAAAAGGGACTGTGAGAAAGAAGTCATAAGGTTGGTGTTTTGGTTAGGCCGGAGTCCTGCAAATGGAGTCGGCACTCGGTCAACCGTGCCTCCCTAAAAAGGGACTGTGAGAAAGAAGTCATAAGGTTGGTGTTTTGGTTAGGCAAGAGTCCTGAAAATGGAGTCGGCACTCGGTCAACCGTGCCTCCCTGAAAAGGGAGTGCGAGAAAGAAGTCATAAGGTTGCTGTTTTGGTTAGGCCGGAGTCCTGAAAATGGAGTCGACAATCGCTCAACCGTGCCTCCCTGAAAAGGGAGTGTGAGAAAGAAGTCATAAGGTTGGTG
>NC_044931.1:550255-551154 GCF_003576645.1 Ipomoea triloba | reverse complement strand
TAACCATGATAATGCACAAATTAGAAGTCTTTGTAATGAAAATGGCATTTTATTGCTTTTTACTCATAATTCACGCATAAATTGCTGAAACTTCGCACAGAGTACCTTCAAATTGACCTTGAAAACACGTATCTTTTGACACTTATCAAAAGTTTCCACAATTTAGTTTGCTTGTCCCCAAATGCATGAGTGGCAACCATATGTTTTGATCAAGAGAGTTGTAAGAGAATGGAAAAGGGGAACGATGTACACACGCCAACCAACTATCCACCCAATACGCCAAGACCAAACATGTAAGTAAAGTGATGGTAAGACACGGACTACTCTCCGCTATTGGCTTTAGCGGGATTCTTTTCTTCTCATCGCCCTAGATAACGTCATTGGGCAACCCGACTTCATGTGGAGCTCCACGCTTTTTCGAAAACAGTGTGATGGGTGCCCAAATCCTAGCGGGGTGGCTCACCCCCTCTCTTATTTTCTCGTCCATTAGGATAATGATGTAGTAGTTTGTAGTAGCTCACCGCCATGGCCTGGGCGGTCACTCTTTATTCTCAACCCCCTCGGATCACGTCATCGGGCACCCTACATCGCATGGAGCCCATACTTTTTCGAAGGTCAGTGCAATGGGTTCCCGAATCCAAGCGGGGTGGCTCACCTCCTCCCAATATTCTGACCTTCTAGGATCTCGTTGGGACAACCGGCTTCACGTAGATCTCTACTCTTGATTGAAGAACGGTGCAATATTTGCCCCAAATCCTAGAAGGATGGCTTCTCTCGAATCTTACCTCTAGGAGTGGCCATTACTTAGCCTCTTCCTCATTTTACCATAACAAACCATCTTGCCTTTTTCTAGGGAATTGGGATTTCTCACTCGCTCACACTAGGCTCACCTTTTGCCC
>NC_044931.1:547104-547394 GCF_003576645.1 Ipomoea triloba | reverse complement strand
TAACCATGATAATGCACAAATTAGAAGTCTTTGTAATGAAAATGGCATTTTATTGCTTTTTACTCATAATTCACGCATAAATTGCTGAAACTTCGCACAGAGTACCTTCAAATTGACCTTGAAAACACGTATCTTTTGACACTTATCAAAAGTTTCCACAATTTAGTTTGCTTGTCCCCAAATGCATGAGTGGCAACCATATGTTTTGATCAAGAGAGTTGTAAGAGAATGGAAAAGGGGAACGATGTACACGCCAACCAACTATCCACCCAATACGCCAAGACCAAACA
>NC_044931.1:545615-546911 GCF_003576645.1 Ipomoea triloba | reverse complement strand
ACGTCATTGGGCAACCCGACTTCATGTGGAGCTCCACGCTTTTTCGAAAACAGTGTGATGGGTGCCCAAATCCTAGCGGGGTGGCTCACCCCCTCTCTTATTTTCTCGTCCCTTAGGATAATGATGTAGTAGTTTGTAGTAGCTCACCGCCATGGCCTGGGCGGTCACTCTTTATTCTCAACCCCCTCGGATCACGTTATCGGGCACCCTACATCGCATGGAGCCCCATACTTTTTCGAAGGTCAGTGCAATGGGTTCCCGAATCCAAGCGGGGTGGCTCACCTCCTCCCAATATTCTGACCTTCTAGGATCTCGTTGGGACAACCGGCTTCACGTAGATCTCTACTCTTGATTGAAGAACGGTGCAATATTTGCCCCAAATCCTAGAAGGATGGCTTCTCTCGAATCTTACCTCTAGGAGTGGCCATTACTTAGCCTCTTCCTCATTTTACCATAACAAACCATCTTGCCTTTTTCTAGGGAATTGGGATTTCTCACTCGCTCACACTAGGCTCACCTTTTGCCCCATGCCCTACCAAATTAGTCTATTTTCCGGGCTTCACTTGCATTATATTTCTCAAGTTTAAGGGTACACACATTCAATTGGATAGAATTGAATAGCTAAATGCTAGAGAGAGAATTTTTGCAAGTGTTCTAAGAGTTTTATCTTCTAAAAATGAAAGCTAACTCTCAAAATGTATAGAGATCCTCATATTTATAGAGAAGAATTTGCACCTAGCGTGTTGTGCTCAATCCACGGGCGTGATATTGGAATAATCCTCATCCATGCCTAGAATCACGCATGATATAGGTTCAGACAGCTTCCACGCTCAGAATCACGCACATGACAACAACGTGATTTGGATATAGAGAATAATCACGCCCTAAGTCACGCGTGTGACACGGGAGCGTTTTGGTCCTACATCCGTGCTCTTCAAAAATGCATCGTTTGCTTTTGTCACCCTTTCTAACCATCATAATGCACAAATTAGAAGTCTTTGTAATGAAAATGGCATTTTATTGCTTTTTACTCATAATTCACGCATAAATTGCTCAAACTTCGCATAGAGTACCTTCAAATTGACCTTGAAAACACGTATCTTTTGACACTTATCAAAAGTTTCCACAATTTAGTTTGCTTGTCCCCAAATGCATGAGTGGCAACCATATGTTTTGATCAAGAGAGTTGTAAGAGAATAGAAAAGGGGAACGATGTACACACGCCAACCAACTATCCACCCAATACGCCAAGACCAAACATGTAAGTAAAGTGATGGTAAGACATGGACTACTCTC
>NC_044931.1:544062-544615 GCF_003576645.1 Ipomoea triloba | reverse complement strand
GGCTCGTCCACCACTGCAATCCGAATTGATGTATCGCGTATTATACTAAGTGAAAGTTCAATCTTTAAGACACTTTCATTTATGCATGAGTTTTGAATTTATCTTGGTACAATGTTAATTGTTACTATATAAATAGAGGAGGATTGTTGGATATTTATATAGTAATGGAGATTAATGGTTCAGATGTATACCATGCAAGCTTAAATAATATTCTGGAGTTGTGGAGTAATAAATATTATTTAGTCTGGTATAGATGGTTTTGGGTTGTTCGAGAGATCACGAGAGATGCCTTGAGAGGTCAGTTCGCACGAGAGATCGGTTCAGGGAGAAACGATGTCTCGAACTGAGTTTTGCATGAATCGTTTTATCGATGTCTCGCAGGTCCGCATGGAAACAATGTCTCAAAGGCAATATGCGTACTGCCTTTTACCTCTCGAATATGGTGATGTATCTCTTGAACATGCAAGAACATTTCACTTTGTGTTCATTCTATTTCAATGCTTGTACTTGTGTATTTTAATATTTCTTGTTTTGCATGTTCACATGCATGTGA
>NC_044931.1:541780-543062 GCF_003576645.1 Ipomoea triloba | reverse complement strand
GTTTGAGAGTCTTGTTGTCATGCCCCGGAGAGGCTTTTAGTTTTCTCTCACCTTTGGTCCTAATTTCTCCACTGCTTTTAGAGACTCCCCGATTTGGTATCAGAGCCAGCCATATCTCTTTATTCAAAACCTTCATATTTCCTAAATATGTCTTCTTCTTCAGCTTCTACATCCACATCTATTGTACCTAGCCGTTCTTCTTTTTCATTAGAAAAACCTCATTTCAAAAAATCTCTCTCTTCTAAGATGGATTATCTCTATGAGATAAATTATCTTAAAGAGGACCAAAAAATAGAAGAAACCCACCTGCCCCTTCTGAATCCATACTCTGCTTTCAATAAAAGAAACCAATCCAATCTTCTGGTTAAATCCCTTAAAGCTATTTACCAGAAACGGTCTTTAGTTCCCAAAGAATACATCTGAGCCTCAGCCATGAGCAGATGTCCCATATATTCCACCCACCAAGAACAGTTCATTACTCTTGAAATCCCTGATGAATTCCCGGCTATTTGGAGGAGAGAAGGATATACCCATATCCACTTTGGAGCAATCCGTTTTGCCATAACCTATCATGGCAGAAAGGGTCAACCCGTAGTTGCCAAGCTATGTCTCCTTGATTCCAGGTACTTAGAGTACCAACATGCGTTGATAGCCATTATGGAAGTAACACTTGATTCTGGCACTGTCTGTGCTACTGTTTACCCAAATTTTAACGTATCCTTAGAAGATCCACATCTTCTAGATATGTTTAAAATTCAAGTCCATATTGTTGGAGCTAAGCATGCTGAGCAAGACCAAATCGGGGAGTCTCTAAAAGCAGTGNCGGCTAAAATCTCTTTATAAGTGGAGTGGTAATGAAGTTCTGCATCTTTGAATCTACCACTGGAGTAGCCGCAAACAAGCCTTTTTCCTTTGACTTCCTGTAGGAGTATTGCTCCCCAATAGTAATCACTGGCATCTGTTTGTAGAATTCTGAGTCCTTCACCTACTGGAATGTGCAATGGTGGTAATTCCTTGGTGTGCTCCTTCATCCATCGGATTGCCTTGGTTTGTTCTATGCTCCATTTTGGTGGTGACTTTTTCAACATCTTGGTGAGAATGCTAACATGAGGGGCTATGTTGGGAACAAAATCTCGGATATAATTAATTATACCAAGAAATTGTTGAACTTGCTGCTTTGTGAGGTTTCATCAGGAAATTTGAGTAACTCCTGAGCAATATGCCTTCCTGGTTGAAACTTTCCCTGGTCAATATCCATGCCTAAAAACTGGATCTTCTGCTG
>NC_044931.1:540623-540780 GCF_003576645.1 Ipomoea triloba | reverse complement strand
ACTCAGGGGGAAGATCCTTAAACTCATGTGGAAGACATTTCACCTTCGAGAGGTGAATCCGATAAGTTCAACGAATACATGAAGGAAACGGCTAACCTTGGATATTAATGCTAGCCACGTGGTCATCGGTTACTGGCGGTTTTCCGCACTTAAGGGA
>NC_044931.1:540078-540563 GCF_003576645.1 Ipomoea triloba | reverse complement strand
CTAAAACCGCTCTGTTAATTTACCAAAAATACCCTTATTTTTCATATACGCTGACCGTTACTAGGGGTATTTCTGACCTTTTACTTCCTTAAAGAAAACCGGTATCCTTCCTTGGGTCAAGCTCTCAACCCTACCCATATATCCAACCCGAATCCACACGATATAAAAGCCAAATCCTTCTTCTTTACCCGGATTCAAGCTAAAACCGTTTACCCAAAATCCCCAAATACTAAACGCAGTACACATTCCCTCCAAAACATCTAACCTTCATCAATGGCGTCCGAATCCTCTACATCAACCTCATCTTCCGACGCATATCAGAGGGAGTTGCTACACATTCGCTCTCAGATCAAACAAGTCAAGGCGGGGAGTATCCTTGACAGAAATAGCTTCATCACCAACTCCCCTAATCCAAAAATGGCGGAAAAAGTCCTGAAGAAGTTTGAGAAAGCAGGACTGATGAAATACATGACGCACGACTACGG
>NC_044931.1:528405-530905 GCF_003576645.1 Ipomoea triloba | reverse complement strand
GACCCTCGGTGTGCCCGCCCCGGATGTGCGTCGTGGCCGATACATCTCGTCATTTACGTATGAGAAGGCGGGCACCCTCATACGGAGCTGACGAGACGAGTGGGGGCACGTCCCTCCCTCGGAACCAAGCGAACCGGCCCGGCCGACCGGCACCTCAACTACCATACCCCCCCTATAATAGATAAAAAAATACAAACCCAAGTGACAGGAGCAGACACGGTTTGTCCCGTAAATCACACGGGGGTGCCGTTGTGCGTTGGATGTCGAATACCAGCGCCCGGTATTGCTACCGTTGTTGTTTCCCGCAGCACCTACGCATGAAAGGCGTGGCTGCGAGCGGCCAGTTCCACGCACCGATCTTTCACGCACGCCGAGTCTCTCGTCGACGGCACTCTCAGCTCCTGCCTTCGGCCGACAATTACGTTCGACTTACTTGGGCCGGAACCTACTCATGCGCCGATTCAATCCTCTTTGTGCCTTACTAGTCCGGTGCGTCGTCGTGGCCGTTGTGCGTTGGATGTCGAATACCAGCGCCCGGTATTGCTACCGTTGTTGTTTCCCGCAGCACCTACGCATGAAAGGCGTGGCTGCGAGCGGCCAGTTCCACGCACCGATCCGATGCGTCGTCGTGGCCGTTGTGCGTTGGATGTTGAATACCAGCGCCCGGTATTGCTACCGTTGTTGCCCGCTTCATCGCACTGAGGGCGCCCGGACACCGAGTTTTTTGACGACGACGACACTATCAGCTCCTGCATTCGGCCGAACATTTAAATCGACTTACTTGTGCCGGAGCCTACCAGTGCCGAGTCGACCCTCGGTGTGCCCGCCCCGGATGTGCGTCGTGGCCGATACATCTCGTCATTTACGTATGAGAAGGCGGGCACCCTCATACGGAGCTGACGAGACGAGTGGGGGCACGTCCCTCCCTCGGAACCAAGCGAACCGGCCCGGCCGACCGGCACCTCAACTACCATACCCCCCTATAATAGATAAAAAAATACAAACCCAAGTGACAGGAGCAGACACGGTTTGTCCCGTAAATCACACGGGGTTTCGGGCCAATCCGGCCATCTTTTTTCCATTTTTTTTGCATGGTCCATTAGTTTTGAGTATTTTAGCAAGGTTTGATCAATTAGAATTACATTTGGATGCATCTTTAATTGAAAACGACGATGTCCAAATTTTTTCCGCTGCTGGCCGCACTGTGCTGGCTGCCTTAGCCAAGTTGCTTGGGACAGTTGGGCTTGTTATTACAACATATGTCATTTTAGTTGGGCCATTCATTAACATATATTTGAAGCTATACAAGAAATAAATATGGCGTTTTGGCATGAGAACGATGTTAAACGACGTTGACAAAGGTCTAGCACACCGTCGTCGTCAGAAGTACTTGGATGGTTGGCCAATAAACCTCTATAGGCTGATATTGCGGCACTTCTCGGCCAAGGCCGTGCCCACCGTTGCGACATTTCTCGGCCATGGCCCGCACCTCGTTGCGGCATTTCTCGGCCGAGTTCGCACCAAGTCCGCACAACGTTGCCAGGAAACCTCTGTGGAGTAATATTGCGGCATTTCTCGGCCATGTCCGCACCAAGTCCGCACATCGTTGCGGCATTTCTCGCCCATGTCCGCGCGCAGTCCGCACGACGTTGCGGCATTTCTCGGCCATGTCCGCGCACAGTCCGCACCTCGTTGCGGCATTTCTCGCCCATGTCCGCACCAAGTCCGCACATCGTTGCGGCATTTCTCGGCGTGTCCGCGCACAGTCCGCATTTCTCGCCATGTCCGCATCCGCACATCGTTGCGGCATTTCTCGCTTCCGCCACAGTCCGCACTCGTTGCGGCATTTCTCGCCATGTCCGCACACAGTCCGCACATCGTTGCGGCATTTCTCGCCCGTCCGCACCCGCGGCCAAGTCCGCACCGTTGCGGCATTTCTCGTGTCCGCACCAAGTCCGCACATCGTTGCGGCATTTCTCGGTCGTGCGGCATCTCGCCGTCGTTCGGCACATCCGCTCTCGTTGCGGCATTTCTCGCCCACTTCGTTGCGGCATGTCTCGCCAAGTCCGCACCACGTTGCGGCATTTCTCGCGGTCGCGTTGCGGCATTTCTCGGCCGTCCGCACATCGTTGCGGCATTTGCCGCTCCGCACCTCGTTGCGGCATTTCTCGCCGCACGTCCGCACATCGTTGCGGCATTTCTCGGCCGTGTCGCGCACAGTCGTTGCGGCATTTCTCGCCCATGTCCGCACATCGTTGCGGCATTTCTCGCCCACTTCCGCAACTCGTTGCGGCATGTCTCGGCCATCCTTGCGGCATTTCTCGCACGCATCGTTCCGCATCGTTGCGGCATTTCCGCCCAAGTCCGCACCTCGTTGCGGCATTTCTCGGCCATCTCCGTCCGCACATCGTTGCGGCATTTCTCGCCGTGCGCACAAGTCCGCACATCGTTGCGGCACGCCGATCCTGGCTGTCTCCGCACAGTCCGCACATCGTTGCGG
>NC_044931.1:521175-523675 GCF_003576645.1 Ipomoea triloba | reverse complement strand
GCACATCGTTGCGGCATTTCCGCCAAGTCCGCACATCGTTGCGGCATTTCTCGCCGTGTCCGCACATCGTTGCGGCATTTCTCGCCCACTTCCGCAACTCGTTGCGGCATGTCTCGGCCAAGTCCGCACCACGTTGCGGCATTTCTCGCCCGTGTCGTTGCGGCATTTCTCGGCCATGTCCGCACATCGTTGCGGCATTTGCCGTCCGCAATTCCGGCATCGTTGCGGCATTTCTCGGCCGTGTCCGCCACAGTCCGCACATCGTTGCGGCATTTCTCGGCCGTGTCCGCACATCGTTGCGGCATTTCTCGCCCACTTCCGCAACTCGTTGCGGCATGTCTCGGCCAAGTCCGCACCACGTTGCGGCATTTCTCGGCCAAGTCCGCACATCGTTGCGGCATTTCTCGCCCATGTGGGCACCCTCATACGGAGCTGACGGGACGAGTAGGGGCACGTTCCTCCCTCGGAACCAAGCGAACCGGCCCGGCCGACCGGCACCTCAACTACCATACCCCCCCTATAATAGATAAAAAAATACAAACCCAAGTGACAGGAGCAGACACGGTTTGTCCCGAAAATCACACGGGGTTTCGGGCCAATTCGGTCATCTTTTTTCCATTTTTTTTGCATGGTCCATTAGTTTTGAGTATTTTAGCAAGGTTTGATCAATTGGAATTACATTTGGATGCATCTTTAATTGAAAACGACGATGTCCAAAATTTTTCCGCTGCTGGGCGCACTGTGCTGGCTGCCTTAGCCAAGTTGCTTGGGACAGTTGGGCTTGTTATTACAACATATGTCATTTTAGTTGGGCCATTCATTAACATATATTTGAAGCTATACAAGAAATAAATATGGCGTTTTGGCATGAGAACGATGTTAAACGACGTTGACAAAGGTCTAGCACACCGTCGTCGTCAGAAGTACTTGGATGGTTGGCCAGTAAACCTCTATAGGCTGATATTGCGGCACTTCTCGGCCAAGGCCGTGCCCACCGTTGCGACATTTCTCGGCCATTGCCCGCACCTCGTTGCGGCATTTCTCGGCCGAGTCCGCACCAAGTCCGCACAATGCTGCCAGGAAACCTCTGTGGAGTAATATTGCGGCATTTGTCGGCCAAGGCCGTGCCCATCGTTGCGACATTTCTCGGCCAAGTCCGCGCGCAGTCCGCACATCGTTGCGGCATTTCTCGCCCATGTCCACACCAAGTCCGCACATCGTTGCGGCATTTCTCGGCCATGTCCGCGCACAGTCCGCACCTCGTTGCGGCATGTCTCGGCCAAGCCCGCACCACGTTGCGGCATTTCTCGGCCGTGTCCGCGCACAGTCCGCACATCGTTGCGGCATTCCCCGCCCACCTCCGCAACTCATTGCGGCATGTATCGGCCAAGTCCGCACCTCGTTGCGGCATGTCTCGGCCAAGCCCGCACCACGTTGCGGCATTTCTCGGCCGTGTCCGCGCACAGTCCGCACATCGTTGCGGCATTCCCCGCCCACCTCCGCAACTCATTGCGGCATGTATCGGCCAAGTCCGCACCTCGTTGCGGCATTTCTCGGCCAAGTCCGCACCTCGTTGCGGCATTTCTCGCCCATGTCCGCACCAAGTCCGCACATCGTTGCGGCATTTCTCGGCCATGTCCGCGCACAGTCCGCACCTCGTTGCGGCGTTTCTCGGCCATGTCCGCGCACAGTCCGCCCATCGTTGCGGCATTTCTCGGCCAAGTCCGCACCTCGTTGCGGCATTTCTCTCCCACCTCCGCAACTCGTTGCGGCATGTCTCGGCCAAGTCCGCACCACGTTGCGGCATTTCTGGGCCAAGTCCGCACATCGTTGCGGCATTTCTCGGCCATGTCCGCACCTCGTTGCGGCATTTCTCGCCCACCTCCGCAACTCATTGCGGCATGTATCGGCCAAGTCCGCACCGCGTTGCGGCATTTCTCGGCCAAGCCCGCACATCGTTGCGGCATTTCTCGGCCGTGTCCGCGCACAGTCCGCACATCGTTGCGGCATTTCTCGCCCGTGTCCGCACCACGTTGCGGCATGTATCGGCCAAGTCCGCACCTCGTTGCGGCATTTCTCGGCCGTGTCCGCGCACAGTCCGCACATCGTTGCGGCATTTCTCGCCCGTGTCCGCACCACGTTGCGGCATGTATCGGCCAAGTCCGCACCTCGTTGCGGCATTTCTCGGCCGTGTCCGCGCACAGTCCGCACATCGTTGCGGCATTTCTCGCCCGTGTCCGCACCACGTTGCGGCATTTCTCGGCCAAGTCCGCACATCGTTGCGGCGTTTCTCGCCCAAGTCCGCACCTCGTTGCGGCATTTCTCGCCCATGTCCGCACATCGTTGCGGCATTTCTCGCACACCTCCGCACCTCGTTACGGCATGTATTGGCCAAGTCCGCACATCGTTGCGGCATTTCTCGGCCATGTCCGCACCTCGTTGCGGCATTTCTCGCCCACCTCCGCAACTCATTGCGGTATGTATCGGCCAAGTCCGCACC
>NC_044931.1:501245-505047 GCF_003576645.1 Ipomoea triloba | reverse complement strand
CCCGCAGCACCTACGCATGAAAGGCGTGGCTGCGAGCGCCAGTTCCACGCACCGATCTTTCAAGCACGCCGAGTCTCTCGTCGACGGCACTCTCAGCTCCTGCCTTCGGCCGACAATTACGTTCGACTTACTTGGGCCAGAACCTACTCATGCGCCGATTCAATCCGTTTTGTGCCTTACTAGTCCGGTGCGTCGTCGTGGCCGGTGTGCGTTGGATGTCGAATACCAGCGCCCGGTATTGCTACCGTTGTTGTTTCATGAAAGGCGTGGCTGCGAGCGGCCAGTTCCACGCACCGATCTTTCACGCACGCCGAGTCTCTCGTCGACGGCACTCTCAGCTCCTGCCTTCGGCCGACAATTACGTTCGACTTACTTGGGCCGGAACCTACTCATGCGCCGATTCAATCCTCTTTGTGCCTTACTAGTCCGGTGCGTCGTCGTGGCCGTTGTGCGTTGGATGTCGAATACCAGCGCCCGGTATTGCTACCGTTGTTGTTTCCCGCAGCACCTACGCATGAAAGGCGTGGCTGCGAGCGGCCAGTTCCACGCACCGATCTTTCACGCACGCCGAGTCTCTCGTCGACGGCACTCTCAGCTCCTGCCTTCGGCCGACAATTACGTTCGACTTACTTGGGCCGGAACCTACTCATGCGCCGATTCAATCCTCTTTGTGCCTTACTAGTCCGGTGCGTCGTCGTGGCCGTTGTGCGTTGGATGTCGAATACCAGCGCCCGGTATTGCTACCGTTGTTGTTTCCCGCAGCACCTACGCATGAAAGGCGTGGCTGCGAGCGGCCAGTTCCACGCACCGATCCGATGCGTCGTCGTGGCCGTTGTGCGTTGGATGTTGAATACCAGCGCCCGGTATTGCTACCGTTGTTGCCCGCTTCATCGCACTGAGGGCGCCCGGACACCGAGTTTTTTGACGACGACGACACTATCAGCTCCTGCATTCGGCCGAACATTTAAATCGACTTACTTGTGCCGGAGCCTACCAGTGCCGAGTCGACCCTCGGTGTGCCCGCCCCGGATGTGCGTCGTGGCCGATACATCCCGTCGTTTACGTATGAGAAGGCGGGCACCCTCATACGGAGCTGACGGGACGAGTAGGGGCACGTCCCTCCCTCGGAACCACGCGAACCGACCCGGCCGACCGGCACCTCAACTACCATACCCCTAAAATACAAACCCAAGTGACAGGAGCAGACACGGTTTGTCCCGAAAATCACACGGGGTTTCGGGCCAATCCGGTCATCTTTTTTCCATTTTTTTTGCATGGTCCATTAGTTTTGAGTATTTTAGCAAGGTTTGATCAATTAGAATTACATTTGGATGCATCTTTAATTGAAAACGACGATGTCCAAATTTTTTCCGCTGCTGGCCGCACTGTGCTGGCTGCCTTAGCCAAGTTGCTTGGGACAGTTGGGCTTGTTATTACAACATATGTCATTTTAGTTGGGCCATTCATTAACATATATTTGAAGCTATACAAGAAATAAATATGGCGTTTTGGCATGAGAACGATGTTAAACGACGTTGACAAAGGTCTAGCACACCGTCGTCGTCAGAAGTACTTGGATGGTTGGCCAGTAAACCTCTATAGGCTGATATTGCGGCACTTCTCGGCCAAGGCCGTGCCCACCGTTGCGACATTTCTCGGCCATGGCCCGCACCTCGTTGCGGCATTTCTCGGCCGAGTCCGCACCAAGTCCGCACAACGCTGCCAGGAAACCTCTGTGGCGTAATATTGCGGCATTTGTCGGCCAAGGCCGTGCTCTGTGGCGTAATATTGCGGCATTTGTCGGCCAAGGCCGTGCCCATCGTTGCGACATTTCTCGGCCAAGTCCGCGCGCAGTCCGCACATCGTTGCGGTATTTCTCGCCCATGTCCGCACCAAGTCCGCACATCGTTGCGGCATTTCTCGGCCATGTCCGCGCACAGTCCGCACCTCGTTGCGGCATTTCTCGCCCATGTCCGCACCAAGTCCGCACCTCGTTGCGGCATTTCTCGGCCATGTCCGCGCACAGTCCGCACCTCGTTGCGGCATTTCTCGCCCATGTCCGCACCAAGTCCGCACCTCGTTGCGGCATTTCTCGGCCAAGTCCGCGCACAGTCCGCACCTCGTTGCGGCATTTCTCGCCCATGTCCGCACCAAGTCCGCACATCGTTGCGGCATTTGGCCGAGTTCGCACCAAGTCCGCACAGTTCCGAACTTGGTACGGCATTTCTCGGCCAGTCGACAGTCCGCACATCGTTGCGGCATTTCTCGCCCACTGTCCGCACACTGCGTTGCGGCACTTCTCGGCCAAGTCGCACCACCGTTGCGGCATTTCTCGCCGTTGCGCATTTCGGCCCGACTCGTTGCGGCATTTCTCGCCGACCGCAAGTCCGCACCTCGTTGCGGCATTTCTCGGCCATTCCGCACAAGTCCGCACATCGTTGCGGCATTTCTCGCCTGTCCGCGCACAGTCCGCACATCGTTGCGGCATTTCTCGCCATGTCCGCACATCGTTGCGGCATTTCTCGCCCATTCCGCACTCGTTGCGCATGTCTCGCCTCCGCACATCGTTGCGGCATTTCTCGCATGTCCGCGCATCCGCATCCGCACCGTCCGACGTTGCGGCATTTCTCGCCCTGTCCGCACAAGTCCGCACATCGTTGCGGCATTTCTCGCTCCGTCGTCGCACCACGTTGCGGCATGTATCGGCCAAGTCCGCACCTCGTTGCGGCATTTCTCGGCCATCTCCGCACCAAGTCCGCACATCGTTGCGGCATTTCTCGGCCTGTCCGCACATCGTTGCGGCATTTCTCGCCACTTCCGCAACTCGTTGCGGCATGTCTCGCCCAAGTCCGCACCTCGTTGCGGCATTTCTCGGCCATGTCCGCACCAAGTCCGCACATCGTTGCGGCATTTGCGCGTCCGCATCCGCACATCGTATGCGGCATGTCTCGGCCGACCACGTTGCGGCATTTCTCGCCTGTCCGCACACGTTGCGGCATTTCTCGGCCAGTCCGCACATCGTTGCGGCATTTCCGCCAAGTCCGCACCTCGTTGCGGCATTTCTCGGCCATCTCCGCCATCCGCACATCGTTGCGGCATTTCTCGGCTGTCGAGTCCGCACATCGTTGCGGCATTTCTCGCCCATGTCCGCACATCGTTGCGGCATTTCTCGCCCACTTCCGCAACTCGTTGCGGCATGTCTCGGCCAAGTCCGCACCACGTTGCGGCATTTCTCGCCAAGTCCGCACATCGTTGCGGCATTTCTCGCCCATGTCCGCGCCAGTCCGCACGACGTTGCGGCATTTCTCGGCCATGTCCGCGCACAGTCCGCACCTCGTTGCGGCATTTCTCGCCGTCCGCCAAGTCCGCACATCGTTGCGGCATTTCTCGGCGATGTCGCGCACAGTCCGCACCTCGTTGCGGCATTTCTCGCCCATGTCCGCACACAGTCCGCACATCGTTGCGCATTTCTGCCGTGTCCGCGTGCCATCGGCGGCATTCCGCACAAGTCCGCATCGTTGCGGCATTTCTCGGCCCGCACAGTCCGCACATCGTTGCGGATTTCTCGGCCGACTCGCATGTCCGCCAGTTGCGGCATTCATCGCCATCGTGTTGCGGCATTTCTCGGCCGTGATCGCATCGTTGCGGCATTTCTCGCCCAACTCGTTGCGGCATTCTCGCAAGTCCGCACCGTTGCGGCATCGCATTCCGGCCATGTCCGCACATCGTTGCGGCATTTGCCGCCCAAGTCCGCACTCGTTGCGGCATTTCTCGGCCGCATCCGCACATCGTTGCGGCATTT
>NC_044931.1:499269-500245 GCF_003576645.1 Ipomoea triloba | reverse complement strand
AGCCTGATATCTTCTCGAAATCGTGCTTCTGTTTCAGGATCTTCTTCAGGCTCAGCTTCAACTTCTGGTGCTTCAACTGCTATTCTCTTCCCTTTATAAGTTCTTTCACTGTTCAGCTTCATTACTCGTGTTTCGTGGGCAAGATCCATCAGTTGTTGAGCTGGGATCTCGGAGATGCCTAACCACTGGAGTGCAAACTGCTCTTCTGCCTCCATTTCAGCTGCTTGACTCATCAATTGAGTGAAAGAACTGGTTCTCCAGTTGATCCACCTGATCACCCTGGAGAAGTCATCAAGAGTGGGTGCTTCCACTGCCAACTGAGTGGAAACTTCGTCATATAAGTCATCCCGCCCATCAGAGATGATTTCAGTGGCAGAGATTGCTTCGTCTATCTGAGCTGTGATCTCTCGACTATGCTCCAAGCGATCATCTTCTACCCTGACTGTGTAGTCTGTCTCTCGAACCATCTCACATGGTTCTTCTGCATCTCCTTGTACTGGATCACTGATCCCAGTACCTTCAACCTCTCGAGCCATCTCTCGAGATAAACCAACAGAGTCACCAGTACCCTCAGCAGTAATATCATCATTAACACACAAATCTCTTGACAGGGACCTGGTAGGGGGCACTCTCTCAACCTCAGTGGCCAGTGTAGCCTGAGGTTCCCCCTGGGCTTGTGCCCTGTCCTCGAAGGGTACTTGTATAACTGACGGTTCCACCTCTTGAACCCGGGTGACAGCAACATTTTTGGCTTTCCTAGCCCTCTTTGGCAGATGACCCCTTTGTATCAGTACATCGAGAGGTTCATCATCAGAATTCTTTTCCTCGGTTTGGGCTTTCCTTTTGCCCCTTCCTTTTGGCTGTGAGGGAGAAGGTGCAACTTTAACACCTTTAGTTTTGGGGACTAGAGATTTCGTCCTACCCATATAGGTATTTCGATGAATCTCTTTTCCCTCCCTCAGTTCGAAGCCCTTCA
>NC_044931.1:487105-488936 GCF_003576645.1 Ipomoea triloba | reverse complement strand
TTGAAGTTCAGATGACTAAGCTTACTATGCCAATCCCAGCATAAATCTTCCTTGCTCCTTGCTAGCATACATAGGGATGGTTTTGCAGACCTCTAATCCACTATGTACATGTCTCCTTTCCTTGCTGCTTCCAAGACGACTTCGAGAGATTCCTCGCTCATAATCTGGCATTTGCTTTTGGTGAAGATAACTTTGTAGCCCTTGTCACAAAACTGGCTTGTACTAAGGAGATTGAACTTGAGCCCTTCGACGTAGGATACTCCCTTAATAACCAGCTCATTCTTTTGAATTTCACCAACAGCTTTTGTGCGTCCCTTCTTCTCGTTGTCGCCAAATGTCACCAAGGGACCTTCGATAGGTTGGATGTTCTCTAGCAATGTTAGATTTCCCGTCATATGTCTCGAACATCCACTGTCAATGAACCACATGTCCCTGGTGTCCTGCAAGGCAATTAAGCAAGTTTAGGTACCCAAACTTTGGGTCCTGGTGCGTTAGTGAGTTTAGGCATCCATTTATACCTTGTGCCCATTATTCCAGGCCTAGGTGCAATGTAGCCATCGTACGTTTGATAATCATAAGGAATGCTAGCAAATGTTTTAGCCCTTTTTGGTGCATAAATCAACTTAGGTAGAGACTTTTCGACCGGCTTATGCACCATGCCTTTCATACGCTTTTTGGTCATGTGAAATAGTTGAAAGTGAGGTTTCTTCCAGACATTGTGATTCGATGACCAATCCTCACTAGATGGATAGAGTCTGCCTTTCTCCATCCGTGAGTTCCTAACTATGTGGATCTCAGACCTTCCATATTTGCCTTGAGGCGCATTATATGGAATGTAGCTCTTTTTGTANCAACAAGCGCCTTTCTGCGCAGATGTTTCTTTGTATCTCCCTTGAAGCCACTTTGTGCTGGCTTCTCTTTAGGTTCCTCCTTTCTCCTGGAGTTCCTACATTCTAGGCCTTGATACTTGCTTACCTTAGGGTAAGGATAGTCAGCCTTGAAGTGCCCTGGTCTCCTACAGTTGTAGCATAGACCTTGATCTTCTTCCTCCATTCCCCTGGATGTGTATTTCTCATTTTTCCTTCTTGAGGAGGAAGGTGAACTTGTGTTGCTTTCCGGTGTCTTCTTCATGAACTTCCTGAATTTTCTTATGAAGAAAGCAAACTGTTCGTCAGATAAAAAATCAGTGGAATTAGGATCTGACCTTGAGGAGGTGGTTGGTTGGTCNCCTTTTGTGGAATCTCCTTCTCGAGATCACTGATCTCTATTGATAGCTTCATGAAACGAGATTCCATGCTGTCGATGTTCTCCCCTGGCTTCATCTTGAAGTCCTCGAACTTCTTCATGGCCACGGTGAGCTTGTTCTCCTTCTCCTGTTCGTCACCTTCACCAATCAACATTAAAGTATCCCATACCTCTTTTGCCGTTTTGCACTTTCTTACTTTTGGAAAGATGGTTTCATCTATGGCTCTGAAGAGAATGTCCTTGGCAATGTTGTCCAAGTTGTTTCTCTTCCTATCATCACTTGTCCATTCTTCCCTAGGTTTGGGGACATACTTTGGTGTATCTCTGGTTTGCTCAGCAGTCGTGTTTACCATCATGATCTTGACTGGTCCAGATGTTATAACTTCGGCCATCTCATCATGGAGGGCTGATAGATACGCAAGCATGCGTGTTTTCCAGTCATCGAACCTGCTAAGATCAAAGAGAAGATGTCTCGACAACATGCTATCCATTTGGTTCGTGGCATGTGACCTGATTTGTCCACTCAATATCTGAGTCTAGTGAAAAGAAATTAGTTGTATTACTCCTTTTGTAATTATTGATAGAG
>NC_044931.1:447853-450473 GCF_003576645.1 Ipomoea triloba | reverse complement strand
CAGTTGCTCCTGAGATAATAGATATTCCAGATTCACCAGAGCATACTGAAGTGCAAACAAGTGAGCAACAAGAGCAGAATGAGGAGAACCCTGCTGGCTCGAGAGTTGAGGTTCAAGAAGGTGGAAACCGGGAAGCACCTGCCGATTAATCAACTCCTCCAGTAGATGATCACGTTCCCAGCACTGGTTCGAGAGGTAGTGTTGAGGGGGAACCTCAATCAGATGGAAACCGGGAAGCATCTGATGCAGAGACTCCCACCTTGGCCAATCCTACCTTACCAGCAGCTGAAGCTGAGGCTCCAGGTTCGAGAGGTGAAGAGCAAGAAGTGATCCATCCCTCAGGTGGAAACCGGGAAGCACCTGATATGGAGCTACCTTCGAGCTCTGATCCCAGTGTCCCTGCTGAACCTCAGGAAGTCAGTCGAGAGGTGGAATCACGAATGCAAGTCATGGGTGGAAATCTGGAAGCACCCAAGTCCCCTCCGACTAGAGGTACCACTCAATCTTCTTCTCCTTCTTCTTCTGACTTTGATCAACAGGCCGAACGAGCTTTCATTGGCGAGGTGCGTCAATTCATGGCTGATCAATCTCAGAGGATGGCTCAACTTGAGCATGTACTTGCTGTTGTTCGAAACGCTGCAATACCTGTGATTGGCTCCGGTGACTCCCAAGCCAATCACAAAGAACTTCTCGAACAAGCAGTGTGGGCTGAGAATGCAGCACAAAGGGCTGCGGATGAGGCTGCGGTAGCTCGAGCAGAGACTGAAAGGATGAGAACTGAATTCGCCGAGTTACGAGCAGAACTTCAAGCCCACCAACGCTCAAGTGAACTTCGACAGGATGTGATGCAAACCATACTCACTGACCTGTCGCACCAAATGCCTGCCCAAATCCATGCACTCTTCGACGGTTTGTCCTCCTTACTTTCCCTCCGCTATGATGCCAACAAGGGGGAAAAGAAGACTCAGGGAGGGACTTCAACCAGCAAGAAGAGGGCGGCAAGTGAACCAGCTGGACCTCCTCCTCCTCCAAAAGTTCCAAAGTCAACAAGAAAACAAATGGAGGAAGCTGAAAGAGCAGATATGTTAAGGATCCAGCGTTCACTGGAAATAGGAGAAAGAAGAGAAGAAGACAAGGAAATCAGAAGAAAGAAACAAGAACAACAAACAGCCAAAGAGAAGAGAGACAAGCTACTCCTACAGAGCTACAAGGCAGGGACCAAAGAAGACTCAAACGAATATCTTCATGGAATCATAGTAAGTCTTCTTACCAAAACTGACTTAGCTCTTCATAGCGGTCTCACTCTTCCGGAATGCATCGAATGGTGGAGAGATGGGGTGATTGAAGGCAACTTCATAGGTGAAGCCTTTGTCAATTACCTTCACCTGGATATATCAAACGAATATCTAGAGCAGGTGAACTTTGAAGACCTCCACAAGACACGAGCAGCCATAAACGAGAAGAGGAAAGCGAATAAGCAGTAAGCTCTCGATGTCTACATGCATTCGAATTTGATGTTGTTCTTTATCTTCTCTCTTTTCTGCTAAAGCCCTGTAAAACACTCCTGTTATGATAATATATATATCTTTTGTTGGGGTGTTGCGTGAGTTTGGTTATTCTTGCTTTAGTAGATCAGTTGTCAAACTTACCATATGCGCTGAAAATAAAATCAATGCTTTTTCTTTTTCAAATCAGCCATATAAGTAAGTATAAGTGTTGGCATCATCAAAAAGGGGGAAATTGTTAGGAACATCATGTAATAGGTTTTGATGATACCAACTGTTAAGTAAGCATCCCCAAGTCTCGATACATAGGCAAAACAATGTAAGTTCGATAAGTAAACTAAGAGCGAAAATACAACCGGGTAATTTGAGCTCAACTCGGGAAATATTTAAGCTTAAGGTAAACTTGTTTGAACAACTTAGAAGTTTTCGTGTTGTAAGCAAACAGATAGATCAGAAGCAGGCACGAGACAACTCTGGAGGAATAAGGGTCTACGAGACATCAACTAAGTCTCGAGACACAAGCCAAGTTTGAGAGGTAAGGACCTCTCGATATACCTATCGAGTTCGAGACGTAAAGAATATTCGAGAGATAGACCTCTCGATACATGGGATTGAAACATCAAGTGGTCGAGACATCTTTTATGGTCTCGATAAACCGGCACTTCTCCAAGAGGCTGAATGTTAGTCAACATGTGCAGATAAAATACTCTAAGTTTGGAGAAGAAGAATATCATGGAGATAAAATATTGAAGAGGTGCTGAGCGGGAGGTTTCAAAATGGACGGAAGTGGATGACACGTCAGACCTCCACCACAAACGGTCAAGAAGTGCACCAATCCTGAAGTGGTCAGATTCCCCAAACAAGGAATGATGGGAACACAAAAAGAGTAACTTTATCCAAAAGAAGCAAGTGAAGCATGAACTCAAGAAAGTGGAATATGGAATATTCACTACAAAACAAAAGGCTCAAGTTACAAGACCACTACTCCATGAAAAATGCTAAAATTGTGCAAAGACCCATGTTCGGCGTGGGAGACCAATTTCAAACGGAATAGTTTTCCCTCCAACGGAACTATTCTTCTACTCTCATATATAAGGACGTAAAGACACAGAAGA
>NC_044931.1:439433-446564 GCF_003576645.1 Ipomoea triloba | reverse complement strand
CATAATTACCTGTTAGTGACCTGTAATACCAGGTAATATAAATGTCACTTTTTTTTGCATTAAAATGTATCAAATAGGCCATAAAAATTTATCTGTAGAGTCAATTAGGCCTCAAACTTTTTAAAGTTCTAATTAGATACATAAACATATCAATTTAGTCATCAAGGCATAATTACCTATTAGTGACCTGTAATACCAGATAAATATAAATGTCACTTTTTTTTTTGCATAAAATGCATCAATTAGGCCTTCAAACTTTATCTGTAAAGTCAATTAGGCCCTCAAACTAATTAAAGTTGCAATTACATACATAAACATGTCAATTTAGTCATCAAGGCATAATTACCTGTTAGTGACCTGTAATACCAGGTAAATATAAATGTCACTTTTGTTTGCATAAAATGTATCAAATAGGCCATAGAACTTTATCTGTAAAGTCAATTAGGCCCTCAAACTATTTAAAGTTACAATTAGATACATAAAATGTCAATTTAGTTATCAAGGCATAATTACCTGTTAGTGACCTATAATACCAGGTAAATATAAATGTCACTTTTGTTTGCATAAAATGTATCAAATAGGCCATACAACTTTATCTGTAAAGTAAATTAGGCCCTCAAACTATTTAAAGTTACAATTAGATACATAAAATGTCAATTTAGTTATCAAGGCATAATTACCTGTTAGTGACCTATAATACCAGGTAAATATAATTGTCACTTTTTTTTGCATAAACTGATACCAGGTAAATATAATTGTCACTTTTTTTTGCATAAACTGTATCAAAGTAAATATAATTGTCACTTTTTTTTGCATAAACTGTATCAAATAGGCATTCAAACTTTACCTGTAATGCCAATTAGGCCCTCAAACTTTTTAAAGTTCCAATTAGATACATAAACATATCAATTTAGTCATCAAGGCATAATTACCTATTAGTGACCTGTAATACCAGGTAAATATAAATGTCACTTTTGTTTGCATAAAATGTATCAAATAGGCCATAAAAATGTATCGGTAGAGTTAATTAGGCCTCAAACTTTTTAAAGTTGCAATTACATATATAAACATGTCAATTTAGTTATCAAGGCATAATTACCTATTAGTGACCTGTAATCCCAGGTAAATATAAATGTCACTTTTGTTTGCATAAAATGTATCAAATAGGCCATAAAAATGTATCGGTAGAGTTAATTAGGCCTCAAACTTTTTAAAGTTGCAATTACATATATAAACATGTCAATTTAGTTATCAAGGCATAATTACCTATTAGTGACCTGTAATCCCAGGTAAATATAAATGTCACTTTTGTTTGCATAAAATGTATCAAATAGGCCATAAAAATGTATCGGTAGAGTTAATTAGGCCTCAAACTTTTTAAAGTTGCAATTACATATATAAACATGTCAATTTAGTTATCAAGGCATAATTACCTATTAGTGACCTGTAATCCCAGGTAAATATAAATGTCACTTTTGTTTGCATAAAATGTATCAAATAGGCCATAAAAATGTATCGGTAGAGTTAATTAGGCCTCAAACTTTTTAAAGTTGCAATTACATATATAAACATGTCAATTTAGTTATCAAGGCATAATTACCTATTAGTGACCTGTAATCCCAGGTAAATATAAATGTCACTTTTGTTTGCATAAAATGTATCAAATAGGCCATAAAAATGTATCGGTAGAGTTAATTAGGCCTCAAACTTTTTAAAGTTGCAATTACATATATAAACATGTCAATTTAGTTATCAAGGCATAATTACCTATTAGTGACCTGTAATCCCAGGTAAATATAAATGTCACTTTTGTTTGCATAAAATGTATCAAATAGGCCATAAAAATGTATCGGTAGAGTTAATTAGGCCTCAAACTTTTTAAAGTTGCAATTACATATATAAACATGTCAATTTAGTTATCAAGGCATAATTACCTATTAGTGACCTGTAATCCCAGGTAAATATAAATGTCACTTTTGTTTGCATAAAATGTATCAAATAGGCCATAAAAATGTATCGGTAGAGTTAATTAGGCCTCAAACTTTTTAAAGTTGCAATTACATATATAAACATGTCAATTTAGTTATCAAGGCATAATTACCTATTAGTGACCTGTAATCCCAGGTAAATATAAATGTCACTTTTGTTTGCATAAAATGTATCAAATAGGCCATAAAAATGTATCGGTAGAGTTAATTAGGCCTCAAACTTTTTAAAGTTGCAATTACATATATAAACATGTCAATTTAGTTATCAAGGCATAATTACCTATTAGTGACCTGTAATCCCAGGTAAATATAAATGTCACTTTTGTTTGCATAAAATGTATCAAATAGGCCATAAAAATGTATCGGTAGAGTTAATTAGGCCTCAAACTTTTTAAAGTTGCAATTACATATATAAACATGTCAATTTAGTTATCAAGGCATAATTACCTATTAGTGACCTGTAATCCCAGGTAAATATAAATGTCACTTTTGTTTGCATAAAATGTATCAAATAGGCCATAAAAATGTATCGGTAGAGTTAATTAGGCCTCAAACTTTTTAAAGTTGCAATTACATATATAAACATGTCAATTTAGTTATCAAGGCATAATTACCTATTAGTGACCTGTAATCCCAGGTAAATATAAATGTCACTTTTGTTTGCATAAAATGTATCAAATAGGCCATAAAAATGTATCGGTAGAGTTAATTAGGCCTCAAACTTTTTAAAGTTGCAATTACATATATAAACATGTCAATTTAGTTATCAAGGCATAATTACCTATTAGTGACCTGTAATCCCAGGTAAATATAAATGTCACTTTTGTTTGCATAAAATGTATCAAATAGGCCATAAAAATGTATCGGTAGAGTTAATTAGGCCTCAAACTTTTTAAAGTTGCAATTACATATATAAACATGTCAATTTAGTTATCAAGGCATAATTACCTATTAGTGACCTGTAATCCCAGGTAAATATAAATGTCACTTTTGTTTGCATAAAATGTATCAAATAGGCCATAAAAATGTATCGGTAGAGTTAATTAGGCCTCAAACTTTTTAAAGTTGCAATTACATATATAAACATGTCAATTTAGTTATCAAGGCATAATTACCTATTAGTGACCTGTAATCCCAGGTAAATATAAATGTCACTTTTGTTTGCATAAAATGTATCAAATAGGCCATAAAAATGTATCGGTAGAGTTAATTAGGCCTCAAACTTTTTAAAGTTGCAATTACATATATAAACATGTCAATTTAGTTATCAAGGCATAATTACCTATTAGTGACCTGTAATCCCAGGTAAATATAAATGTCACTTTTGTTTGCATAAAATGTATCAAATAGGCCATAAAAATTTATCTGTAGAGTTAATTAGGCCTCAAACTTTTTAAAGTTCTAATTAGATACATAAACATATCAATTTAGTCTTCAAGGCATAATTACCTATTAGAGACCTGTAATACTAGATAAATATAAATGTCACTTTTTTTTTTGCATAAAATGCATCAATTAGGCCTTCAAACTTTATCTGTAAAGTCAATTAGGCCCTCAAACTAATTAAAGTTGCAATTACATACATAAACATGTCAATTTAGTCATCAAGGCATAATTACCTGTTAGTGACCTGTAATACCAGGTAAATATAAATGTCACTTTTGTTTGCATAAAATGTATCAAATAGGCCATACAACTTTATCTGTAAAGTCAATTAGGCCCTCAAACTATTTAAAGTTACAATTAGATACATAAAATGTCAATTTAGTTATCAAGGCATAATTACCTGTTAGTGACCTATAATACCAGGTAAATATAAATGTCACTTTTTTTTGCATAAACTGTATCAAATAGGCCTTCAAACTTTACCTGTAATGCAAATTAGGCCCTCAAACTTTTTAAAGTTGCAATTAGGTACATAAACATGTCAATTTAGTCATCAAGACATAATTACCTGTTAGTGACCTGTAATATCAGGTAAATATAAATGTCACTTTTTTTTGCATTAAAATGTATAAAATAGGCCATAAAAATTTATCTGTAGAGTCAATTAGGCCTCAAACTTTTTAAAGTTCCAATTAGATACATAAACATATCAATTTAGTCATCAAGGCATAATTACCTATTAGTGACCTGTAATACCAGGTAAATATAAATGTCACTTTTTTTTTTTTGCATAAAATGCATCAATTAGGCCTTCAAACTTTATCTGTAAAGTCAATTAGGCCCTCAAACTAATTAAAGTTGCAATTACATACATAAACATGTCAATTTAGTCATCAAGGCATAATTACCTGTTAGTGACCTGTAATACCAGGTAAATATAAATGTCACCTTTGTTTGCATAAAATGTATCAAAGAGGCCATACAACTTTATCTGTAAAGTAAATTACGCCCTCAAACTATTTAAAGTTACAACTAGATACATAAAATGTCAATTTAGTTATCAAGGCATAATTACCTGTTAGTGACCTTTAATACCAGGTAAATATAAATGTCACTTTTTTTTGCATAAACTGTATCAAATAGGCCTTCAAACTTTACCTGTAATGCCAATTAGGCCCTCAAACTTTTTAAAGTTGCAATTAGGTACATAAACATGTCAATTTAGTCATCAAGACATAATTACCTGTTAGTGACCTGTAATACCAGGTAAGTATAAATGTCACTTTTGTTTGCATAAAATGTATCAAATAGGCCATACAACTTTATCTGTAAAGTCAATTAGGCCGTCAAACTATTTAAAGTTACAATTAGATACATAAAATGTCAATTTAGTTATCAAGGCATAATTACCTGTTAGTGACCTATAATACCAGGTAAATATAAATGTCACTTTTTTTTGCATAAACTGTATCAAATAGGCCTTCAAACTTTACCTGTAATGCCAATTATGCCCTCAAACTTTTTAAAGTTGCAATTAGGTACATAAACATGTCAATTTAGTCATCAAGACATAATTACCTGTTAGTGACCTGTAATACCAGGTAAATATAAATGTCACTTTTTTTTGCATTAAAATGTATAAAATAGGCCATAAAAATTTATCTGTAGAGTCAATTAGGCCTCAAACTTTTTAAAGTTCCAATTAGATACATAAACATATCAATTTAGTCATCAAGGCATAATTACCTATTAGTGACCTGTAATACCAGGTAAATATAAATGTCACTTTTGTTTGCATAAAATGTATCAAATAGGCCATACAACTTTATCTGTAAAGTCAATTAGGCCCTCAAACTAATTAAAGTTGCAATTACATACATAAACATGTCAATTTAGTCATCAAGGCATAATTACCTGTTAGTGACCTGTAATACCAGGTAAATATAAATGTCACATTTGTTTGCATAAAATGTATCAAATAGGCCATACAACTTTATCTGTAAAGTAAATTACGCCCTCAAACTATTTAAAGTTACAACTAGATACATAAACATATCAATTTAGTCATCAAAGCATAATTACCTATTAGTGACCTGTAATACCAGGTAAATATAAATGTCACTTTTTTTTTTTGCATAAAATGCATCAATTAGGCCATCAAACTTTATCTGTAAAGTCAATTAGGCCCTCAAACTAATTAAAGTTGCAATTACATTCATAAACATGTCAATTTAGTCATCAAGGCATAATTACCTGTTAGTGACCTGTAATACCAAGTAAATATAAATGTCACTTTTGTTTGCATAAAATGTATCAAATAGGCCATAAAATTTTATGTGTAAAGTCAATTAGGCCCTCAAACTATTTAAAGTTACAATTAGATACATAAAATGTCAATTTAGTTATCAAGGCATAATTACCTGTTAGTGACCTGTAATACCAAGTAAATATAAATGTCACTTTTGTTTGCATAAAATGTATCAAATAGGCCATAAAATTTTATGTGTAAAGTCAATTAGGCCCTCAAACTATTTAAAGTTACAATTAGATACATAAAATGTCAATTTAGTTATCAAGGCATAATTACCTGTTAGTGACCTATAATACCAGGTAAATATAAATCTCACTTTTTTTTGCATAAACTGTATCAAATAGGCCTTCAAACTTTACCTGTAATGCCAATTAGGCCCTCAAACTTTTTAAAGTTGCAATTAGGTACATAAACATGTCAATTTAGTCATCAAGACATAATTACTTGTTAGTGACCTGTAATACCAGGTANTTTATCTGTAAAGTCAATTAGGCCGTCAAACTATTTAAAGTTACAATTAGATACATAAAATGTCAATTTAGTTATCAAGGCATAATTACCTGTTAGTGACCTGTAATACCAAGTAAATATAAATGTCACTTTTGTTTGCATAAAATGTATCAAATAGGCCATACAACTTTATCTGTAAAGTCAATTAGGCCGTCAAACTATTTAAAGTTACAATTAGATACATAAAATGTCAATTTAGTTATCAAGGCATAATTACCTGTTAGTGACCTGTAATACCAAGTAAATATAAATGTCACTTTTTTTTGCATAAACTGTATCAAATAGGCCTTCAAACTTTACCTGTAATGCCAATTAGGCCCTCAAACTTTTTAAAGTTGCAATTAGGTACATAAACATGTCAATTTAGTCATCAAGACATAATTACTTGTTAGTGACCTGTAATACCAGGTAAATATAAATGTCACTTTTTTTTGCATTAAAATGTATCAAATAGGCCATAAAAATTTATCTGTAAAGTCAATTAGGCCGTCAAACTATTTAAAGTTACAATTAGATACATAAAATGTCAATTTAGTTATCAAGGCATAATTACCTGTTAGTGACCTATAATACCAGGTAAATATAAATGTCACTTTTGTTTGCATAAAATGTATCAAATAGGCCTTACAACTTTATCTGTAAAGTCAATTAGGCCGTCAAACTATTTAAAGTTACAATTAGATACATAAACTTATCAATTTAGTCATCAAGGCATAATTACCTATTAGTGACCTGTAATACCAGGTAAATATAAATGTCACTTTTGTTTGCATAAAATGTATCAAATAGGCCATACAACTTTATCTGTAAAGTCAATTAGGCCGTCAAACTATTTAAAGTTACAATTAGATACATAAAATGTCAATTTAGTTATCAAGACATAATTACTTGTTAGTGACCTGTAATACCAGGTAAATATAAATGTCACTTTTTTTT
>NC_044931.1:432650-439026 GCF_003576645.1 Ipomoea triloba | reverse complement strand
CTCCAATCTGACCACAAGCTATCGTTGAATCAACTTTGATGTAGAGCAGCTTTGGTCACCTTCTGGATGTATGACAGTTTAGCTTTGTAACTCTCTTCGAACACTAAGATGTGTTCTCTCGCTGTATTGAATATCAGGATGATATTCCAAGTTAAGCACTTTGCACTGGAACGTTTTTATCAGACACCTCTTGTTAACCTCTTGACCTCTTTCACAACCCCTCAGTCTTCTGTGTCTTTACGTCCTTATATATGAGAGTAGAAGAATAGTTCCGTTGGAGGGAAAACTATTCCGTTTGAAATTGGTCTCCCACGCCGAACATGGGTCTTTGCACAATTTCAGCATTTTTCATGGAGTAGTGGTCTTGTAACTTGAGCCTTTTGTTTTGTAGTGAATATTCCATATTCCACTTTCTTGAGCTCATGTTTCACTTGCTTCTTTTGGATAAAGTTACTCTTTTTATGTTCCCATCATTCCTTGTTTGGGGAATCTGACCACTTCAGGATTGGTGCACTTCTTGACCGTTTGTGGTGGAGGTCTGACGTGTCATCCACTTCCGTCCGTTTTGAAACCTCCCGCTCAGCACCTCTTCAATATTTTATCTCCATGATATTCTTCTTCTCCAAACTTAGAGTATTTTATCTGCACCTGTTGACTAACATTCAGCCTCTTGGAGAAGTGCCGGTTTATCGAGACCATAAAAGATGTCTCGACCACTTGATGTTTCAATCCCATGTATCGAGAGGTCTATCTCTCGAATATTCTTTACGTCTCGAACTCGATAGGTATATCGAGAGGTCCTTACCTCTCGAACTTGGCTTGTGTCTCGAGACTTAGTTGATGTCTCGTAGACCCTTATTCCTCCAGAGTTGTCTCGTGCCTGCTTCTAATCTATCTGTTTGCTTACAACACGAAAACTTCTAAGTTGTTCAAACAAGTTTACCTTAAGCTTAAATATTTCCCGAGTTGAGCTCAAATTACCCGGTTGTATTTTCGCTCTTAGTTTACTTATCGAACTTACATTGTTTAGCCTATGTATCGAGACTTGGGGATTCTTACTTAACAGTTGGTATCATCAAAACCTATTACATGATGTTCCTAACATTAGTGACCTGTAATACCAGGTAAATATAAATGTCACTTTTTTTTGCATTAAAATGTATCAAATAGGCCATAAAAATTTATCTGTAGAGTCAATTAGGCCTCAAACTTTTTAAAGTTTCAATTAGATACATAAACATATCAATTTAGTCATCAAGGCAAAATTACCTATTAGTGACCTGTAATACCAGGTAAATATAAATGTCACTTTTTTTTTTGCATAAAATGCATCAATTAGGCCATCAAATTTTATCTGTAAAGTCAATTAGGCCCTCAAACTAATTAAAGTTGCAATTACATACATAAACATGTCAATTTAGTCATCAAGGCATAATTACCTGTTAGTGACCTGTAATACCAAGTAAATATAAATGTCACTTTTGTTTGCATAAAATGTATCAAATAGGCCATACAACTTTATCTGTAAAGTCAATTAGGCCCTCAAACTATTTAAAGTTACAATTAGATACATAAACTTATCAATTTAGTCATCAAGGCATAATTACCTATTAGTGACCTGTAATACCAGGTAAATATAAATGTCACTTTTGTTTGCATAAAATGTATCAAATAGGCAATACAACTTTATCTGTAAAGTCAATTAGGCACTCAAACTATTTAAAGTTACAATTAGATACATAAAATGTCAATTTAGTTATCAAGGCATAATTACCTGTTAGTGACCTATAATACCAGGTAAATATAAATGTCACTTTTTTTTGCATTAAAATGTATCAAATAGGCCATAAAAATTTATCTGTAGAGTCAATTAGGCCTCAAACTTTTTAAAGTTCCAATTAGATACATAAACATATCAATTTAGTCATCAACGCATAATTACCTGTTAGTGACCTGTAATACCAAGTAAATATAAATGTCACTTTTGTTTGCATAAAATGTATCAAATAGGCCATACAACTTTAGCTGTAAAGTCAATTAGGCCCTCAAACTAATTAAAGTTGACATTACATACATAAACATGTCAATTTAGTTATCAAGGCATAATTACCCGTTAGTGACCTATAATACCAGGTAAATATAAATGTCACTTTTTTTGGCATTAAAATGTATCAAATAGGCCATAAAAATTTATCTGTAGAGTCAATTAGGCCTCAAACTTTTTAAAGTTGCAATTAGGTACATAAACATGTCAATTTAGTCATCAACGCATAATTACCTGTTAGTGACCTGTAATACCAAGTAAATATAAATGTCACTTTTGTTTGCATAAAATGTATCAAATAGGCCATACAACTTTAGCTGTAAAGTCAATTAGGCCCTCAAACTAATTAAAGTTGACATTACATACATAAACATGTCAATTTAGTTATCAAGGCATAATTACCCGTTAGTGACCTATAATACCAGGTAAATATAAATGTCACTTTTTTTGGCATTAAAATGTATCAAATAGGCCATAAAAATTTATCTGTAGAGTCAATTAGGCCTCAAACTTTTTAAAGTTGCAATTAGGTACATAAACATGTCAATTTAGTCATCAACGCATAATTACCTGTTAGTGACCTGTAATACCAAGTAAATATAAATGTCACTTTTGTTTGCATAAAATGTATCAAATAGGCCATACAACTTTAGCTGTAAAGTCAATTAGGCCCTCAAACTAATTAAAGTTGACATTACATACATAAACATGTCAATTTAGTTATCAAGGCATAATTACCCGTTAGTGACCTATAATACCAGGTAAATATAAATGTCACTTTTTTTGGCATTAAAATGTATCAAATAGGCCATAAAAATTTATCTGTAGAGTCAATTAGGCCTCAAACTTTTTAAAGTTGCAATTAGGTACATAAACATGTCAATTTAGTCATCAACGCATAATTACCTGTTAGTGACCTGTAATACCAAGTAAATATAAATGTCACTTTTGTTTGCATAAAATGTATCAAATAGGCCATACAACTTTAGCTGTAAAGTCAATTAGGCCCTCAAACTAATTAAAGTTGACATTACATACATAAACATGTCAATTTAGTTATCAAGGCATAATTACCCGTTAGTGACCTATAATACCAGGTAAATATAAATGTCACTTTTTTTGGCATTAAAATGTATCAAATAGGCCATAAAAATTTATCTGTAGAGTCAATTAGGCCTCAAACTTTTTAAAGTTGCAATTAGGTACATAAACATGTCAATTTAGTCATCAACGCATAATTACCTGTTAGTGACCTGTAATACCAAGTAAATATAAATGTCACTTTTGTTTGCATAAAATGTATCAAATAGGCCATACAACTTTAGCTGTAAAGTCAATTAGGCCCTCAAACTAATTAAAGTTGACATTACATACATAAACATGTCAATTTAGTTATCAAGGCATAATTACCCGTTAGTGACCTATAATACCAGGTAAATATAAATGTCACTTTTTTTGGCATTAAAATGTATCAAATAGGCCATAAAAATTTATCTGTAGAGTCAATTAGGCCTCAAACTTTTTAAAGTTGCAATTAGGTACATAAACATGTCAATTTAGTCATCAACGCATAATTACCTGTTAGTGACCTGTAATACCAAGTAAATATAAATGTCACTTTTGTTTGCATAAAATGTATCAAATAGGCCATACAACTTTAGCTGTAAAGTCAATTAGGCCCTCAAACTAATTAAAGTTGACATTACATACATAAACATGTCAATTTAGTTATCAAGGCATAATTACCCGTTAGTGACCTATAATACCAGGTAAATATAAATGTCACTTTTTTTGGCATTAAAATGTATCAAATAGGCCATAAAAATTTATCTGTAGAGTCAATTAGGCCTCAAACTTTTTAAAGTTGCAATTAGGTACATAAACATGTCAATTTAGTCATCAACGCATAATTACCTGTTAGTGACCTGTAATACCAAGTAAATATAAATGTCACTTTTGTTTGCATAAAATGTATCAAATAGGCCATACAACTTTAGCTGTAAAGTCAATTAGGCCCTCAAACTAATTAAAGTTGACATTACATACATAAACATGTCAATTTAGTTATCAAGGCATAATTACCCGTTAGTGACCTATAATACCAGGTAAATATAAATGTCACTTTTTTTGGCATTAAAATGTATCAAATAGGCCATAAAAATTTATCTGTAGAGTCAATTAGGCCTCAAACTTTTTAAAGTTGCAATTAGGTACATAAACATGTCAATTTAGTCATCAACGCATAATTACCTGTTAGTGACCTGTAATACCAAGTAAATATAAATGTCACTTTTGTTTGCATAAAATGTATCAAATAGGCCATACAACTTTAGCTGTAAAGTCAATTAGGCCCTCAAACTAATTAAAGTTGACATTACATACATAAACATGTCAATTTAGTTATCAAGGCATAATTACCCGTTAGTGACCTATAATACCAGGTAAATATAAATGTCACTTTTTTTGGCATTAAAATGTATCAAATAGGCCATAAAAATTTATCTGTAGAGTCAATTAGGCCTCAAACTTTTTAAAGTTGCAATTAGGTACATAAACATGTCAATTTAGTCATCAACGCATAATTACCTGTTAGTGACCTGTAATACCAAGTAAATATAAATGTCACTTTTGTTTGCATAAAATGTATCAAATAGGCCATACAACTTTAGCTGTAAAGTCAATTAGGCCCTCAAACTAATTAAAGTTGACATTACATACATAAACATGTCAATTTAGTTATCAAGGCATAATTACCCGTTAGTGACCTATAATACCAGGTAAATATAAATGTCACTTTTTTTGGCATTAAAATGTATCAAATAGGCCATAAAAATTTATCTGTAGAGTCAATTAGGCCTCAAACTTTTTAAAGTTGCAATTAGGTACATAAACATGTCAATTTAGTCATCAACGCATAATTACCTGTTAGTGACCTGTAATACCAAGTAAATATAAATGTCACTTTTGTTTGCATAAAATGTATCAAATAGGCCATACAACTTTAGCTGTAAAGTCAATTAGGCCCTCAAACTAATTAAAGTTGACATTACATACATAAACATGTCAATTTAGTTATCAAGGCATAATTACCTGTTAGTGACCTATAATACCAGGTAAATATAAATGTCACTTTTTTTTGCATTAAAATGTATCAAATAGGCCATAAAAATTTATCTGTAGAGTCAATTAGGCCTCAAACTTTTTAAAGTTGCAATTAGGTACATAAACATGTCAATTTAGTCATCAACGCATAATTACCTGTTAGTGACCTGTAATACCAAGTAAATATAAATGTCACTTTTGTTTGCATAAAATGTATCAAATAGGCCATACAACTTTAGCTGTAAAGTCAATTAGGCCCTCAAACTAATTAAAGTTGACATTACATACATAAACATGTCAATTTAGTCATCAAGGCATAATTACCTGTTAGTGACCTGTAATACCAAGTAAATATAAATGTCACTTTTGTTTGCATAAAATGTATCAAATAGGCCATTCAACTTTATCTGTAAAGTCAATTAGGCCCTCAAACTATTTAAAGTTACAATTAGATACATAAAATGTCAATTTAGTTATCAAGGCATAATTACCTATTAGTGACCTGTAATACCAGATAAATATACATGTCACTTTTTTTTGCATAAATTGTATCAAATAGGCCATCAAACTTTATCTGTAGAGTCAATTAGGCCTCAAACTTTTTAAAGTTCCAATTAGATACATAAAATGTCAATTTAGTTATCAAGGCATAATTACCTATTAGTGACCTGTAATACCAGGTAAATATAAATGTCACTTTTTTTTGCATAAATTGTATCAAATAGGCCTTCAAACTTTACCTGTAATGCCAATTAGGCCCTCAAACTTTTTAAAGTTGCAATTAGGTACATAAACATATCAATTTAGTCATCAACGCAAAATTACCTATTAGTGACCTGTAATACCAGGTAAATATAAATGTCACTTTTTTTTTTGCATAAAATGCATCAATTAGGCCATCAAACTTTATCTGTAAAGTCAATTAGGCCCTCAAACTAATTAAAATTGCAATTACATACATAAACATGTCAATTTAGTCATCAAGGCATAATTACCTGTTAGTGACCTGTAATACCAAGTAAATATAAATGTCACTTTTGTTTGCATAAAATGTATCAAATAGGCCATACAACTTTATCTGTAAAGTCAATTAGGCCCTCAAACTATTTAAAGTTACAATTAGATACATAAAATGTCAATTTAGTTATCAAGGCATAATTACCTGTTAGTGACCTATAATACCATTTAAATATAAATGTCACTTTTTTTTTGCATAAACTGTATCAAAAG
>NC_044931.1:404078-432337 GCF_003576645.1 Ipomoea triloba | reverse complement strand
AATATAAATGTCACTTTTTTTTGCATTAAAATGTATCAAATAGGCCATAAAAATTTATCTGTAGAGTCAATTAGGCCTCAAACTTTTTAAAGTTCCAATATAAACATATCAATTTAGTCATCAAGGCAAAATTACCTATTAGTGACCTGTAATACCAGGTAAATATAAATGTCACTTTTTTTTTTGCATAAAATGCATCAATTAGGCCATCAAACTTTATCTGTAAAGTCAATTACGCCCTCAAACTAATTAAAGTTGCAATTACATACATAAACATGTCAATTTAGTCATCAAGGCATAATTACCTGTTAGTGACCTGTAATACCAGGTAAATATAAATGTCACTTTTTTTTTTGCATAAAATGCATCAATTAGGCCATCAAACTTTATCTGTAAAGTCAATTACGCCCTCAAACTAATTAAAGTTGCAATTACATACATAAACATGTCAATTTAGTCATCAAGGCATAATTACCTGTTAGTGACCTGTAATACCAAGTAAATATAAATGTCACTTTTGTTTGCATAAAATGTATCAAATAGGCCATACAACTTTATCTGTAAAGTCAATTAGGCCCTCAAACTATTTAAAGTTACAATTAGATACATAAAATGTCAATTTAGTTATCAAGGCATAATTACCTGTTAGTGACCTGCAATACCAGGTAAATATAAATGTCACTTTTTTTTTTTGCATAAAATGCATCAATTAGGCCTTCAAACTTTATCTGTAAAGTCAATTAGGCCCTCATACTAATTAAAGTTGCAATTACATACATAAACATGTCAATTTAGTCATCAAGGCATAATTACCTATTAGTGACCTGTAATACCAGGTAAATATAAATGTCACTTTTTTTTTTGCATAAAATGCATCAATTAGGCCATCAAACTTTATCTGTAAAGTCAATTAGGCCCTCATACTAATTAAAGTTGCAATTACATACATAAACATGTCAATTTAGTCATCAAGGCATAATTACCTGTTAGTGACCTGTAATACCAGGTAAATATAAATGTCACTTTTGTTTGCATAAAATGTATCAAATAGGCCATACAACTTTATCTGTAAAGTCAATTAGGCCTTCAAACTTTTTAAAGTTGCAATTAGATACATAAACATGTCAATTTAGTTATCAAGGCATAATTACCTGTTAGTGACCTGCAATACCAGGTAAATATAAATGTCACTTTTTTTTGCATAAAATGTATCAAATAGGCCATGAAACTTTATATGTAAAGTCAATTAGGCCCTAAAACTTTTTAAAGTGGCAATTAGATACATAAACATGTCAATTTAGTTATCAAGGCATAATTACCTGTTAGTGACCTATAATACCAGGTAAATATAAATGTCACTTTTTTTTGCATAAACTGTATCAAATAGGCCTTCAAACTTTACCTGTAATGCCAATTAGGCCCTCAAACTTTTTAAAGTTGCAATTAGGTACATAAACATGTCAATTTAGTCATCAAGGCATAATTACCTGTTAGTGACCTGTAATACCAGGTAAATATAAATGTCACTTTTTTTTGCATAAAATGTATCAAATAGGCCATACAACTTTATCTGTAAAGTCAATTAGGCCCTCAAACTATTTAAAGTTACAATTAGATACATAAAATGTCAATTTAGTCATCAAGGCATAATTACCTGTTAGTGACCTGTAATACCAGGTAAATATAAATGTCACTTTTTTTTGCATAAAATGTATCAAATAGGCCATCCAACTTTATCTGTAAAGTCAATTAGGCCCTCAAACTATTTAAAGTTACAATTAGATACATAAAATGTCAATTTAGTCATCAAGGCATAATTACCTGTTAGTGACCTGTAATACCAGGTAAATATAAATGTCACTTTTTTTTGCATAAAATGTATCAAATAGGCCATCAAACTTTATATGTAAAGTCAATTAGGCCCTCAAACTTTTTAAAGTTGCAATTAGATACATAAACATGTCAATTTAGTTATCAAGGCATAATTACCTGTTAGTGACCTGTAATACCAGGTAAATATAAATGTCACTTTTTTTTGCATAAAATGTATCAAATAGGCCATCAAACTTTATCTGTAAAGTCAATTAGGCCCTCAAACTTTTTAAAGTTGCAATTAGATACATAAACATGTCAATTTAGTCATCAAGGCATAATTACCTGTTAGTGACCTGTAATACCAGGTAAATATAAATGTCACTTTTTTTTGCATAAAATGTATCAAATAGGCCATCCAACTTTATCTGTAAAGTCAATTAGGCCCTCAAACTATTTAAAGTTGCAATTAGATACATAAAATGTCAATTTAGTCATCAAGGCATAATTACCTGTTAGTGACCTATAATACCAGGTAATAATAAATGTCACTTTTTTTGCATAAAATGTATCAAATAGGCCATCAAACTTTATCTGTAAAGTCAATTAGGCCTTCAAACTTTTTAAAGTTGCAATTAGATACATAAACATGTCAATTTAGTTATCAAGGCATAATTACCTGTTAGTGACCTGCAATACCAGGTAAATATAAATGTCACTTTTTTTTGCATAAAATGTATCAAATAGGCCATGAAACTTTATATGTAAAGTCAATTAGGCCCTAAAACTTTTTAAAGTGGCAATTAGATACATAAACATGTCAATTTAGTTATCAAGGCATAATTACCTATTAGTGACCTATAATACCAGGTAAATATAAATGTCACTTTTTTTTGCATAAACTGTATCAAATAGGCCTTCAAACTTTACCTGTAATGCCAATTAGGCCCTCAAACTTTTTAAAGTTGCAATTAGGTACATAAACATGTCAATTTAGTCATCAAGGAATAATTACCTGTTAGTGACCTGTAATACCAGGTAAATATAAATGTCACCTTTGTTTGCATAAAATGCATCAATTAGGCCTTCAAACTTTATCTGTAAAGTCAATTAGGCCCTCAAACTAATTAAAGTTGACATTACATACATAAACATGTCAATTTAGTCATCAAGGCATAATTACCTGTTAGTGACCTATAATACCAGGTAAAAATAAATCACTTTTTTTGCAAAAAATGTATCAAATAGGCCATCAAACTTTATCTGTAAACTCAATTAGGCCTTCAAACTTTTTAAAGTTGCAATTAGATACATCAATTAGGCCTTCAAACTTTTTAAAGTTGCAATTAGATACATAAATTAGGCCTTCAAACTTTTTAAAGTTGCAATTAGATACATAAACATGTCAATTTAGTTATCAAGGCATAATTACCTGTTAGTGACCTGCAGTACCAAGTAAATATAAATGTCACTTTTTTTTTGCATAAAATGTATCAAGTAAATATAAATGTCACTTTTTTTTTGCATAAAATGTATCAAATAAATATAAATGTCACTTTTTTTTTGCATAAAATGTATCAAATAGGCCATGAAACTTTATATGTAAAGTCAATTAGGCCCTAAAACTTTTTAAAGTGTCAATTAGATACATAAACATGTCAATTTAGTTATCAAGGCATAATTACCTGTTAGTGACCTATAATACCAGGTCAATACAATTGTCACTTTTTTTTGCATAAATTGTATCAAATAGGCCTTCAAACTTTACCTGTAATGCCAATTAGGCCCTCAAACTTTTTAAAGTTGCAATTAGGTACATAAACATGTCAATTTAGTCATCAAGGCATAATTACCTGTTAGTGACCTGTAATACCAGGTAAATATAAATGTCACTTTTGTTTGCATAAAATGTATCAAATAAGACATACAACTTTATCTGTAATGTCAATTAGGCCCTCAAACTATTTAAAGTTACAATTAGATACATAAAATGTCAATTTAGTCATCAAGGCATAATTACCTGTTACTGACCTATAATACCAGGTAAAAATAAATGTCACTTTTTTTGCATAAAATGTATCAAATAGGCCATCAAACTTTATCTGTAAAGTCAATTAGGCCTTCAAACTTTTTAAAGTTGCAATTAGATACATAAACATGTCAATTTAATTATCAAGGCATAATTACCTGTTAGTGACCTGCAATACCAGGTAAATATAAATGTCACTTTTTTTTGCATAAAATTTATCAAATAGGCCATGAAACTTTATATGTAAAGTCAATTAGGCCCTCAAACTAATTAAAGTTGACATTACATACATAAACATGTCAATTTAGTCATCAAGGCATAATTACCTGTTAGTGACCTGTAATACCAGGTAAATATAAATGTCACTTTTTTTTGCATAAAATTTATCAAATAGGCCATGAAACTTTATATGTAAAGTCAATTAGGCCCTAAAACTTTTTAAAGTGCCAATTAGATACATAAACATGTCAATTTAGTTATCAAGACATAATTACCTGTTAGTGACCTATAATACTAGGTAAATATAAATGTCACTTTTTTTTGCATAAACTGTATCAAATAGGCCTTCAAACTTTACCTGTAATGCCAATTAGGCCCTCAAACTTTTTAAAGTTGCAATTAGTTACATAAACATGTCAATTTAGTTCATCAAGGCAATAATTACCTGTTCGTGACCAGTAATACCAGGTAAATATAAATGTCACTTTTTTTTGCATAAATTGTATCAAATAGGCCTTCAAACTTTATCTGTAAAGTCAATTAGGCCTTCAAACTTTTTAAAGTTGCAATTAGATACCTAAACGTGTCAATTTAATCATCAAGGCATAATTACCTGTTAGTGGCCTGTAATACCAAGTAAATATAAGTGTCTTTTTTTTTGCATAAAATGTATCAAATAGGACATCAAACTTTATGTGTAAAGTCAATTAGGCCATCACACTTTTTAAAGTTGCAATTAGATACATAAACATGTCAATTTTGTCATCAAGGCAAAATTACCTGTTAGTGACCTGTAATACCAGGTAAATATAAATGTGTCTTTTTTTTTGCATAAAATGTATCAAATAGGCCATCAAACTTTATCTGTAAAGTCAATTAGGCCATCAAACTTTTTAAAGTTGCAATTAGATACATAAACATGTCAATTTAGTCATCAAGGCATAATTACCTGTTAGTGACCTGTAATACCAGGTAAATATAAATGTCACTTTTTTTTTGCATAAAATGTATCAAATAGGCCATCAAACTTTATCTGTAAAGCCAATTAGGCCCTCAAACTTTTTAAAGTTGCAATTAGATACATAAACATGTCAATTTAGTCATCAAGGCATAATTACCTGTTAGTGACCTGTAATACCAGGTAAATATAAATGTCACTTTTTTTTGCATAAATTGTATCAAATAGGCCTTCAAACTTTATCTGTAAAGTCAATTAGGCCTTCAAACTTTTTAAAGTTGCAATTAGATACATAAACATGTCAATTTAGTTGTCAAGGCATAATTACCTGTTAGTGACCTGCAATACCAGGTAAATATAAATGTCACTTTTTTTTGCATAAAATGTATCAAATAGGCCATGAAACTTTATATGTAAAGTCAATTAGGCCCTAAAACTTTTTAAAGTGGCAATTAGATACATAAACATGTCAATTTAAGTCATCAAGGCATAATTTCCTGTTAGTGACCTGTAATACCAGGTAAATATAAATGTCACCTTTTTTTTGCATAAATTGTATCAAATAGGCCTTCAAACTTTATCTGTAAAGTCAATTAGGCCTTCAAACTTTTTAAAGTTGCAATTAGATACATAAAATGTCAATTTAGTCATCAAGGCATAATTACCTGTTAGTGACCTGTAATACCAGGTAAATATAAATGTCACCTTTTTTTTGCATAAACTGTATCAAATAGGCCTTCAAACATTACTTGTAATTCCAATTAGGCACTCAAACTTTTTAAAGTTGCAATTACATACATAAACATGTCAATTTAGTCATCAAGACATAATTACCTGTTAGTGACCAGTAATACCAGGTAAATATAAATGTCACTTTTTTTTTGCATAAAATGCATCAATTAGGCCTTCAAACTTTTTAAAGTTGCAATTACATACATAAACATGTCAATTTAGTCATCAAGGCATAATTCCCTGTTAGTGACCTGTAATACCCGGTAAATATAAATGTCACCTTTTTTTTGCATAAACTGTATCAAATAGGCCTTCAAACATTACCTGTAATGCCAATTAGGCACTCAAACTTTTTAAAGTTGCAATTACATACATAAACATGTCAATTTAGTCATCAAGACATAATTACCTGTTAGTGACCAGTAATACCAGGTATATATAAATACCACTTTTTTGCATTAAATGTATCAAATAAGCCATCAAACATTATCTATAAAGTCAGTTAGGCCCTCAAACTTTTTAAAGTTGCAATTAGATACATAAAATGTCAATTTNTTTTTTTTGCATAAAATGTATCAAATAGGCCATGAAACTTTATATGTAAAGTCAATTAGGCCCTAAAACTTTTTAAAGTGGCAATTAGATACATAAACATGTCAATTTAAGTCATCAAGGCATAATTACCTGTTAGTGACCTGTAATACCAGGTAAATATAAATGTCACCTTTTTTTTGCATAAACTGTATCAAATAGGCCTTCAAACATTACTTGTAATTCCAATTAGGCACTCAAACTTTTTAAAGTTGCAATTACATACATAAACATGTCAATTTAGTCATCAAGACATAATTACCTGTTAGTGACCAGTAATACCGGTAATATAAATGTCACTTTTTTTTGCATTAAAATGTATCAAATAGGCCATAAAAATTTATCTGTAGAGTTAATTAGGCCTCAAACTTTTTAAAGTTGTAATTAGATACATAAACATATCAATTTAGTCATCAAGGCATATAATTAGATACATAAACATATCAATTTAGTCATCAAGGCATAAAATTAGATACATAAACATATCAATTTAGTCATCAAGGCATAATATTAGATACATAAACATATCAATTTAGTCATCAAGGCATAATTACCTATTAGTGACCTGTAATACTTAGTCATCAAGGCATAATTACCTATTAGTGACCTGTAATACCAGGTAAATATAAATGTCACTTTTTTTTTTTTGCATAAAATGCATCAATTAGGCCTTCAAACTTTTTTTTTTTTGCATAAAATGCATCAATTAGGCCTTCAAACTTTATCTGTAAAGTCAATTAGGCCCTCAAACTAATTAAAGTTGACATTACATACGTAAACATGTCAATTTAGTCATCAAGGCATAATTACCTGTTAGTGACCTGTAATACCAGGTAAATATAAATGTCACTTTTGTTTGCATAAAATGTATCAAATAGGCCATACAACTTTATCTGTAAAGTCAATTAGGCCCTCAAACTAATTAAAGTTGACATTACATACATAAACATGTCAATTTAGTCATCAAGGCATAATTACCTGTTAGTGACCTATAATACCAGGTAAAAATAAATGTCACTTTTTTTGCAAAAAATGTATCAAATAGGCCATCAAACTTTATCTGTAAAGTCAATTAGGCCTTCAAACTTTTTAAAGTTGCAATTAGATACATAAACATGTCAATTTAGTTATCAAGGCATAATTACCTCTTAGTGACCTGCAGTACCAGGTAAATATAAATGTCACTTTTTTTTTGCATAAAATGTATCAAATAGGCCATGAAACTTTATATGTAAAGTCAATTAGGCCCTAAAACTTTTTAAAGTTGCAATTAGATACATAAAAATGTCAATTTAGTCATCAAGGCATAATTATCTATTAGTGACCTATAATACCAGGTAAATATAAATGTCACTTTTTTTTGCATAAAATGTATCAAATAGGCCTTCAAACTTTATCTGTAAAGTCAATTAGGCCCTCAAACTTTTTAAAGTTGCAATTAGATACATAAAATGTCAATTTAAGTAATCAAGGCATAATTACCTGTTAGTGACCTGTAATACCAGGTAAATATAAATGTCACATTTTTTTTGCATAAACTGTATCAAATAGGCCTTCAAACATTACCTGTAATTCCAATTAGACACTCAAACTTTTTAAAGTTGCAATTACATACATAAACATGTCAATTTAGTCATCAAGACATAATTACCTGTTAGTGACCAGTAATACCAGGTAAATATAAATACCACTTTTTTGCATTAAATGTATCAAATAAGCCATCAAACATTATCTATAAAGTCAGTTAGGCCCTCAACCTTTTTAAAGTTGCAATTAGATACATAAAATGTCAATTTAGTCATCAAGGCATAATTACCTGTTAGTGACCTGTAATACCAGGTAATATAAATGTCACTTTTTTTTGCATAAAATGTATCAAATAGGCCATACAACTTTATCTGTAAAGTCAATTAGGCCCTCAAACTATTTAAAGTTACAATTAGATACATAAAATGTCAATTTAGTCATCAAGGCATAATTACCTGTTAGTGACCTATAATACCAGGTAAAAATAAATGTCACTTTTTTTGCATAAAATGTATCAAATAGGCCATCAAACTTTATCTGTAAAGTCAATTAGGCCTTCAAACTTTTTAAAGTTGCAATTAGATACATAAACATGTCAATTTAGTTATCAAGGCATAATTACCTGTTAGTGACCTGCAATACCAGGTAAATATAAATGTCACTTTTTTTTGCATAAAATGTATCAAATAGGCCATGAAACTTTATATGTAAAGTCAATTAGGCCCTAAAACTTTTTAAAGTGGCAATTAGATACATAAACATGTCAATTTAGTTATCAAGGCATAATTACCTGTTAGTGACCTATAATACCAGGTAATTATAAATGTCACTTTTTTTTGCATAAACTGTATCAAATAGGCCTTCAAACTTTACCTGTAATGCCAATTAGGCCCTCAAACTTTTTAAAGTTGCAATTAGGTACATAAACATGTCAATTTAGTCATCAAGGCATAATTACCTGTTAGTGACCTGTAATACCAGGTAAATATAAATGTCACTTTTGTTTGCATAAAATGTATCAAATAGGCCATACAACTTTATCTGTAAAGTCAATTAGGCCCTCAAACTATTTAAAGTTACAATTAGATACATAAAATGTCAATTTAGTCATCAAGGCATAATTACCTGTTAGTGACCTATAATACCAGGTAAAAATAAATGTCACTTTTTTTGCATAAAATGTATCAAATAGGCCATCAAACTTTATCTGTAAAGTCAATTAGGCCTTCAAACTTTTTAAAGTTGCAATTAGATACATAAACATGTCAATTTAGTTATCAAGGCATAATTACCTGTTAGTGACCTGCAATACCAGGTAAATATAAATGTCACTTTTTTTTGCATAAAATGTATCAAATAGGCCATGAAACTTTATATGTAAAGTCAATTAGGCCCTAAAACTTTTTAAAGTGGCAATTAGATACATAAACATGTCAATTTAGTTATCAAGGCATAATTACCTGTTAGTGACCTATAATACCAGGTAAAAATAAATGTCACTTTTTTTGCAAAAAATGTATCAAATAGGCCATCAAACTTTATCTGTAAAGTCAATTAGGCCTTCAAACTTTTTAAAGTTGCAATTAGACAAATAAACATTTCAATTTAGTTATCAAGGCATAATTACCAGTTAGTGACCTGCAGTACCAGGTAAATATAAATGTCACTTTTTTTTGCATAAAATGTATCAAATAGGCCATGAAACTTTATATGTAAAGTCAATTAGGCCCTAAAACTTTTTAAAGTTGCAACTAGATACATAAAATGTCAATTTAGTCATCAAGGCATAATTACCTGTTAGTGACCTGTAATACCAGGTAAATATAAATGTCACTTTTTTTTGCATAAAATGTATCAAATAGGCCATGAAACTTTATATGTAAAGTCAATTAGGCCCTAAAACTTTTTAAAGTTGCAACTAGATACATAAAATGTCAATTTAGTCATCAAGGCATAATTACCTGTTAGTGACCTGTAATACCAGGTAATATAAATGTCACTTTTTTTTGCATTAAAATGTATCAAATAGGCCATAAAAATTTATCTGTAGAGTCAATTAGGCCTCAAACTTTTTAAAGTTTCAATTAGATACATAAACATATCAATTTAGTCATCAATGCATAATTACCTATTAGTGACCTGTAATACCAGGTAAATATAAATGTCATTTTTTTTTTGCATAAAATGCATCAATTAGGCCATCAAACTTTATCTGTAAAGTCAATTAGGCCCTCAAACTAATTAAAGTTGCAATTACATACATAAACATGTCAATTTAGTCATCAAGGCATAATTACCTGTTAGTGACCTGTAATACCAGGTAAATATAAATGTCACTTTTTTTTTTTGCATAAAATGCATCAATTAGGCCTTCAAACTTTATCTGTAAAGTCAATTAGGCCCTCAAACTAATTAAAGTTGACATTACATACATAAACATGTCAATTTAGTCATCAAGGCATAATTACCTGTTAGTGACCTATAATACCAGGTAAAAATAAATGTCACTTTTTTTGCAAAAAATGTATCAAATAGGCCATCAAACTTTATCTGTAAAGTCAATTAGGCCTTCAAACTTTTTAAAGTTGCAATTAGATACATAAACATGTCAATTTAGTTATCAAGGCATAATTACCTGTTAGTGACCTGCACTACCAGGTAAATATAAATGTCACTTTTTTTTTGCATAAAATGTATCAAATAGGCCATGAAACTTTATATGTAAAGTCAATTAGGCCCTAAAACTTTTTAAAGTTGCAATTAGATAAATAACCCTGTCAATTTAGTTATCAAGGTTACCTGTTAGTGACCTATAATACCAGGTAAAAATAAATGTCACTTTTGTTTGCATAAAAGGTATCAAATAGGCCAGACAACTTTATCTGTAAAGGCAATTAGGCCCTCAAACTAATTAAAGTTGCAATTAGATAAATAACCCTGTCAATTTAGTTATCAAGGTTACCTGTTAGTGACCTATAATACCAGGTAAAAATAAATGTCACTTTTGTTTGCATAAAAGGTATCAAATAGGCCAGACAACTTTATCTGTAAAGGCAATTAGGCCCTCAAACTTTTTAAAGTTGCAATTAGATACATAAAATGTCAATTTAAGTAATCAAGGCATAATTACCTGTTAGTGACCTGTAATACCAGGTAAATATAAATGTCACCTTTTTTACGCATAAATTGTATCAAATAGGCCTTCAAACATTACCTGTAATTCCAATTAGGCACTCAAACTTTTTAAAGTTAAAATTACATACATAAACATGTCAATTTAGTCATCAAGACATAATTACCTGTTAGTGACCAGTAATACCAGGTAAATATAAATACCACTTTTTTGCATTAAATGTATCAAATAAGCCATCAAACATTATTTATAAAGTCAGTTAGGCCCTCAAACTTTTTAAAGTTGCAATTAGATACATAAAATGTCAATTTAGTCATCAAGGCATAATTACCTGTTAGTGACCTGTAATACCAGGTAATATAAATGTCACTTTTTTTTGCATTAAAATGTATCAAATAGGCCATAAAAATTTATCTGTAGAGTCAATTAGGCCTCAAACTTTTTAAAGTTTCAATTAGATACATAAACATATCAATTTAGTCATCAATGCATAATTACCTATTAGTGACCTGTAATACCAGGTAAATATAAATGTTTTTTTTTTTTTTGCATAAAATGCATCAATTAGGCCATCAAACTTTATCTGTAAAGTCAATTAGGCCCTCAAACTAATTAAAGTTGCAATTACATACATAAATATGTCAATTTAGTCATCAAGGCATAATTACCTGTTAGTGACCTGTAATACCAGGTAAATATAAATGTCACTTTTTTTTTTTGCATAAACTGCATCAATTAGGCTTTCAAACTTTATCTGTAAAGTCAATTAGGCTCTCAAACTAATTAAAGTTGACATTACATACATAAACATGTCAATTTAGTCATCAAGACATAATTACCTGTTAGTGACCTATAATACCAGGTAAAAATAAATGTCACTTTTTTTGCAAAAAATGTATCAAATAGGCCATCAAACTTTATCTGTAAAGTCAATTAGGCCTTCAAACTTTTTAAAGTTGCAATTAGATACATAAACATGTCAATTTAGTTATCAAGGCATAATTACCTGTTAGTGACCTATAATACCAGGTAAATATAAATGTCACTTTTTTTTGCATAAACTGTATCAAATAGGCCTTCAAACTTTACCTGTAATGCCAATTAGGCCCTCAAACTTTTTAAAGGTTCAATTAGTTACATAAACATGTCAATTTAGTTTATCAAGGCATAATTACCTGTTCGTGACCAGTAATACCAGGTAAATATAAATATCACTTTTTTTTGTATAAAATGTATCAAATAGGCCTTCAAACTTTATCTGTAAAGTCAATTAGGCCCTCAAACTTTTTAAAGTTGCAATTAGATACATAAAATGTCAATTTAGTCATCAAGACATAATTACCTGTTAGTGACCTGTAATACCAGGTAAATATAAATGTCACCTTTTTTTTGCATAAACTGTATCAAATAGGCCTTCAAACTTTACCTGTAATGCCAATTAGGCCCTCAAACTTTTTAAAGGTTCAATTAGTTACATAAACATGTCAATTTAGTTTATCAAGTCATAATTACCTGTTCGTGACCAGTAATACCAGGTAAATATAAATACCACTTTTTTGCATTAAATGTATCAAATAAGCCATCAAACATTATCTATAAAGTCAGTTAGGCCCTCAAACTTTTTAAAGTTGCAATTAGATACATAAAATGTCAATTTAGTCATCAAGACATAATTACCTGTTAGTGACCTGTAATACCAGGTAATATAAATGTCACTTTTTTTTGCATTAAAATGTATCAAATAGGCCATAAAAATTTATCTGTAGAGTCAATTAGGCCTCAAACTTTTTAAAGTTGCAATTAGATACATAAACATGTCAATTTAGTCATCAAGACATAATTACCTGTTAGTGACCTGTAATACCAGGTAATATAAAAGTCACTTTTTTTTGCATTAAAATGTATCAAATAGGCCATAAAAATTTATCTGTAGAGTCAATTAGGCCTCAAACTTTTTAAAGTTGCAATTAGATACATAAACATGTCAATTTAGTCATCAAGACATAATTACCTGTTAGTGACCTGTAATACCAGGTAATATAAAAGTCACTTTTTTTTGCATTAAAATGTATCAATTAGGCCTTCAAACTTTATCTGTAAAGTCAATTAGGCCCTCAAACTAATTAAAGTTGACATTACATACATAAACATGTCAATTTAGTCATCAAGGCAAAATTACCTATTAGTGACCTGTAATACCAGGTAAATATAAATGTCACTTTTGTTTGCATAAAATGTATCAAATAGGCCATACAACTTTATCTGTAAAGTCAATTAGGCCCTCAAACTAATTAAAGTTGACATTACATACATAAACATGTCAATTTAGTCATCAAGGCATAATTACCTATTAGTGACCTGTAATACCAGGTAATATAAATGTCACTTTTTTTTGCATTAAAATGTATCAAATAGGCCATAAAAATTTATCTGTAGAGTTAATTAGGCCTCAAACTTTTTAAAGTTGCAATTAGATACATAAACATGTCAATTTAGTTATCAAGGCATAATTACCTGTTAGTGACCTGCAGTACAAGGTAAATATAAATGTCACTTTTTTTTTGCATAAAATGTATCAATAGGCCATGAAACTTTATATGTAAAGTCAATTAGGCCCTAAAACTTTTTAAAGTGGCAATTAGATACATAAACATGTCAATTTAGTTATCAAGGCATAATTACCTGTTAGTGACCTATAATACCAGGTAAATATAAATGTCACTTTTTTTTGCATAAACTGTATCAAATAGGCCTTCAAACTTTACCTGTAATGCCAATTAGGTCCTCAAACTTTTTAAAGGTTCAATTAGTTACATAAACATGTCAATTTAGTTTATCAAGGCATAATTACCTGTTCGTGACCAGTAATACCAGGTAAATATAAATGTCACTTTTTTTGCATTAAAATGTATCAAATAGGCCATGAAACTTTATTTGTAAAGTCAATTAGGCCCTCAAACTAATTAAAGTTGCAATTACATACATAAACATGTCAATTTAGTTATCAAGGCATAATTACCTGTTCGTGACCAGTAATACCAGGTAAATATAAATGTCACTTTTTTTGCATTAAAATGTATCAAATAGGCCATGAAACTTTATTTGTAAAGTCAATTAGGCCCTCAAACTAATTAAAGTTGCAATTACATACATAAACATGTCAATTTAGTTATCAAGGCATAATTACCTGTTCGTGACCAGTAATACCAGGTAAATATAAATGTCACTTTTTTTGCATTAAAATGTATCAAATAGGCCATGAAACTTTATTTGTAAAGTCAATTAGGCCCTCAAACTAATTAAAGTTGCAATTACATACATAAACATGTCAATTTAGTTATCAAGGCATAATTACCTGTTCGTGACCAGTAATACCAGGTAAATATAAATGTCACTTTTTTTGCATTAAAATGTATCAAATAGGCCATGAAACTTTATTTGTAAAGTCAATTAGGCCCTCAAACTAATTAAAGTTGCAATTACATACATAAACATGTCAATTTAGTTATCAAGGCATAATTACCTGTTCGTGACCAGTAATACCAGGTAAATATAAATGTCACTTTTTTTGCATTAAAATGTATCAAATAGGCCATGAAACTTTATTTGTAAAGTCAATTAGGCCCTCAAACTAATTAAAGTTGCAATTACATACATAAACATGTCAATTTAGTTATCAAGGCATAATTACCTGTTCGTGACCAGTAATACCAGGTAAATATAAATGTCACTTTTTTTGCATTAAAATGTATCAAATAGGCCATGAAACTTTATTTGTAAAGTCAATTAGGCCCTCAAACTAATTAAAGTTGCAATTACATACATAAACATGTCAATTTAGTTATCAAGGCATAATTACCTGTTCGTGACCAGTAATACCAGGTAAATATAAATGTCACTTTTTTTGCATTAAAATGTATCAAATAGGCCATGAAACTTTATTTGTAAAGTCAATTAGGCCCTCAAACTAATTAAAGTTGCAATTACATACATAAACATGTCAATTTAGTTATCAAGGCATAATTACCTGTTCGTGACCAGTAATACCAGGTAAATATAAATGTCACTTTTTTTGCATTAAAATGTATCAAATAGGCCATGAAACTTTATTTGTAAAGTCAATTAGGCCCTCAAACTAATTAAAGTTGCAATTACATACATAAACATGTCAATTTAGTTATCAAGGCATAATTACCTGTTCGTGACCAGTAATACCAGGTAAATATAAATGTCACTTTTTTTGCATTAAAATGTATCAAATAGGCCATGAAACTTTATTTGTAAAGTCAATTAGGCCCTCAAACTAATTAAAGTTGCAATTACATACATAAACATGTCAATTTAGTTATCAAGGCATAATTACCTGTTCGTGACCAGTAATACCAGGTAAATATAAATGTCACTTTTTTTGCATTAAAATGTATCAAATAGGCCATGAAACTTTATTTGTAAAGTCAATTAGGCCCTCAAACTAATTAAAGTTGCAATTACATACATAAACATGTCAATTTAGTTATCAAGGCATAATTACCTGTTCGTGACCAGTAATACCAGGTAAATATAAATGTCACCTTTTTTTGCATAAACTGTATCAAATAGGCCTTCAAACATTACCTGTAATTCCAATTAGGCACTCAAACTTTTTAAAGTTGCAATTACATACATAAACTTGTCAATTTAGTCATCAAGACATAATTACCTGTTAGTGACCAGTAATACCAAGTAAATATAAATACCACTTTTTTGCATTAAATGTATCAAATAAGCCATCAAACATTATCTATAAAGTCAGTTAGGCCCTCAAACTTTTTAAAGGTTCAAAGATGTGTATCCGCGCCCGCTGTAATACCAGGTAAATATAAATACCACTTTTTTGCATTAAATGTATCAAATAAGCCATCAAACATTATCTATAAAGTCAGTTAGGCCCTCAAACTTTTTAAAGTTGCAACTAGATACATAAAATGTCAATTTAGTCATCAAGGCATAATTACCTGTTAGTGACCTGTAATACCAGGTAATATAAATGTCACTTTTTTTTGCATTAAAATGTATCAAATAGGCCATAAAAATTTATCTGTAGAGTCAATTAGGCCTCAAACTTTTTAAAGTTTCAATTAGATACATAAACATATCAATTTAGTCATCAATGCATAATTACCTATTAGTGACCTGTAATACCAGGTAAATATAAATGTCACCTTTTTTTTGCATAAACTGTATCAAATAGGCCTTCAAACATTACCTGTAATTCCAATTAGGCACTCAAACTTTTTAAAGTTGCAATTACATACATAAACATGTCAATTTAGTCATCAAGGCATAATTACCTGTTAGTGACCTGTAATACCAGGTAAATATAAATGTCACTTTTTTTTTTTATATAAAATGCATCAATTAGGCCTTCAAACTTTATCTGTAAAGTCAATTAGGCCCTCAAACTAATTAAAGTTGCAATTACATACATAAACATGTCAATTTAGTCATCAAGGCATAATTACCTGTTAGTGACCTGTAATACCAGGTAAATATAAATGTCACTTTTTTTTGCATAAAATGTATCAAATAGGCCATACAACTTTATCTGTAAAGTCAATTAGGCCCTCAAACTATTTAAAGTTACAATTAGATACATAAAATGTCAATTTAGTCATCAAGGCATAATTACCTGTTAGTGACCTATAATACCAGGTAAAAATAAATGTCACTTTTTTTGCATAAAATGTATCAAATAGGCCATCAAACTTTATCTGTAAAGTCAATTAGGCCTTCAAACTTTTTAAAGTTGCAATTAGATACATAAACATGTCAATTTAGTTATCAAGGCATAATTACCTGTTAGTGACCTACAATACCAGGTAAATATAAATGTCACTTTTTTTTGCATAAACTGTATCAAATAGGCCTTCAAACTTTACCTGTAATGCCAATTAGGCCCTCAAACTTTTTAAAGTTGCAATTAGGTACATAAACATGTCAATTTAGTCATCAAGGCATAATTACCTGTTAGTGACCTGTAATACCAGGTAAATATAAATGTCACTTTTTTTTGCATAAAATGTATCAAATAGGCCATCAAACTTTATCTGTAAAGTCAATTAGGCCTTCAAACTTTTTAAAGTTGCAATTAGATACATAAACATGTCAATTTAGTTATCAAGGCATAATTACCTGTTAGTGACCTGCAATACCAGGTAAATATAAATGTCACTTTTTTTTGCATAAAATGTATCAAATAGGCCATGAAACTTTATATGTAAAGTCAATTAGGCCCTAAAACTTTTTAAAGTGGCAATTAGATACATAAACATGTCAATTTAGTTATCAAGGCATAATTACCTGTTAGTGACCTATAATACCAGGTAAATATAAATGTCACTTTTTTTTGCATAAACTGTATCAAATAGGCCTTCAAACTTTACCTGTAATGCCAATTAGGCCCTCAAACTTTTTAAAGTTGCAATTAGGTACATAAACATGTCAATTTAGTCATCAAGGCATAATTACCTGTTAGTGACCTGTAATACCAGGTAAATATAAATGTCACTTTTTTTTGCATAAAATGTATCAAATAGGCCATAAAACTTTATCTGTAAAGTCAATTAGGCCCTCAAACTTTTTAAAGTTGCAATTAGATACATAAAATGTCAATTTAGTCATCAAGGCATAATTACCTGTTAGTGACCTGTAATACCAGGTAAATATAAATGTCACTTTTTTTTGCATAAAATGTATCAAATAGGCCATCAAACTTTATCTGTAAAGTCAATTAGGCCCTCAAACTTTTTAAAGTTGCAATTAGATACATAAACATGTCAATTTAGTTATCAAGGCATAATTACCTGTTAGTGACCTGTAATACCAGGTAAATATAAATGTCACTTTTTTTTGCATAAAATGTATCAAATAGGCCATCCAACTTTATCTGTAAAGTCAATTAGGCCCTCAAACTTTTTAAAGTTGCAATTAGATACATAAAAATGTCAATTTAGTCATCAAGGCATAATTACCTGTTAGTGACCTGTAATACCAGGTAAATATAAATGTCACTTTTGTTTGCATAAAATGTATCAAATAGGCCATACAACTTTATCTGTAAAGTCAATTAGGCCCTCAAACTATTTAAAGTTACAATTAGATACATAAAATGTCAATTTAGTCATCAAGGCATAATTACCTGTTAGTGACCTATAATACCAGGTAAAAATAAATGTCACTTTTTTTGCATAAAATGTATCAAATAGGCCATCAAACTTTATCTGTAAAGTCAATTAGGCCTTCAAACTTTTTAAAGTTGCAATTAGATACATAAACATGTCAATTTAGTTATCAAGGCATAATTACCTGTTAGTGACCTGCAATACCAGGTAAATATAAATGTCACTTTTTTTTGCATAAAATGTATCAAATAGGCCATGAAACTTTATATGTAAAGTCAATTAGGCCCTAAAACTTTTTAAAGTGGCAATTAGATACATAAACATGTCAATTTAGTTATCAAGGCATAATTACCTGTTAGTGACCTATAATACCAGGTAAATATAAATGTCACTTTTTTTTGCATAAACTGTATCAAATAGGCCTTCAAACTTTACCTGTAATGCCAATTAGGCCCTCAAACTTTTTAAAGTTGCAATTAGGTACATAAACATGTCAATTTAGTCATCAAGGCATAATTACCTGTTAGTGACCTGTAATACCAGGTAAATATAAATGTCACTTTTTTTTGCATAAAATGTATCAAATAGGCCATAAAACTTTATCTGTAAAGTCAATTAGGCCTTCAAACTTTTTAAAGTTGCAATTAGATACATAAACATGTCAATTTAGTTATCAAGGCATAATTACCTGTTAGTGACCTGCAATACCAGGTAAATATAAATGTCACTTTTTTTTGCATAAAATGTATCAAATAGGCCATGAAACTTTATATGTAAAGTCAATTAGGCCCTAAAACTTTTTAAAGTGGCAATTAGATACATAAACATGTCAATTTAGTTATCAAGGCATAATTACCTGTTAGTGACCTATAATACCAGGTAAATATAAATGTCACTTTTTTTTGCATAAACTGTATCAAATAGGCCTTCAAACTTTACCTGTAATGCCAATTAGGCCCTCAAACTTTTTAAAGTTGCAATTAGGTACATAAACATGTCAATTTAGTCATCAAGGCATAATTACCTGTTAGTGACCTGTAATACCAGGTAAATATAAATGTCACTTTTTTTTGCATAAAATGTATCAAATAGGCCATACAACTTTATCTGTAAAGTCAATTAGGCCCTCAAACTATTTAAAGTTACAATTAGATACATAAAATGTCAATTTAGTCATCAAGGCATAATTACCTGTTAGTGACCTATAATACCAGGTAAAAATAAATGTCACTTTTTTTGCATAAAATGTATCAAATAGGCCATCAAACTTTATCTGTAAAGTCAATTAGGCCTTCAAACTTTTTAAAGTTGCAATTAGATACATAAACATGTCAATTTAGTTATCAAGGCATAATTACCTGTTAGTGACCTGCAATACCAGGTAAATATAAATGTCACTTTTTTTTGCATAAAATGTATCAAATAGGCCATGAAACTTTATATGTAAAGTCAATTAGGCCCTAAAACTTTTTAAAGTGGCAATTAGATACATAAACATGTCAATTTAGTTATCAAGGCATAATTACCTGTTAGTGACCTATAATACCAGGTAAATATAAATGTCACTTTTTTTTGCATAAACTGTATCAAATAGGCCTTCAAACTTTACCTGTAATGCCAATTAGGCCCTCAAACTTTTTAAAGTTGCAATTAGGTACATAAACATGTCAATTTAGTCATCAAGGCATAATTACCTGTTAGTGACCTGTAATACCAGGTAAATATAAATGTCACTTTTTTTTGCATAAAATGTATCAAATAGGCCATCAAACTTTATCTGTAAAGTCAATTAGGCCCTCAAACTTTTTAAAGTTGCAATTAGATACATAAACATGTCAATTTAGTTATCAAGGCATAATTACCTGTTAGTGACCTGTAATACCAGGTAAATATAAATGTCACTTTTTTTTGCATAAAATGTATCAAATAGGCCATCCAACTTTATCTGTAAAGTCAATTAGGCCCTCAAACTTTTTAAAGTTGCAATTAGATACATAAAAATGTCAATTTAGTCATCAAGGCATAATTACCTGTTAGTGACCTGTAATACCAGGTAAATATAAATGTCACTTTTTTTTGCATAAAATGTATCAAATAGGCCATCAAACTTTATCTGTAAAGTCAATTAGGCCCTCAAACTTTTTAAAGTTGCAATTAGATACATAAACATGTCAATTTAGTTATCAAGGCATAATTACCTGTTAGTGACCTGTAATACCAGGTAAATATAAATGTCACTTTTTTTTGCATAAAATGTATCAAATAGGCCATCCAACTTTATCTGTAAAGTCAATTAGGCCCTCAAACTTTTTAAAGTTGCAATTAGATACATAAAAATGTCAATTTAGTCATCAAGGCATAATTACCTGTTAGTGACCTGTAATACCAGGTAAATATAAATGTCACTTTTTTTTGCATAAAATGTATCAAATAGGCCATCAAACTTTATCTGTAAAGTCAATTAGGCCCTCAAACTTTTTAAAGTTGCAATTAGATACATAAACATGTCAATTTAGTTATCAAGGCATAATTACCTGTTAGTGACCTGTAATACCAGGTAAATATAAATGTCACTTTTTTTTGCATAAAATGTATCAAATAGGCCATCCAACTTTATCTGTAAAGTCAATTAGGCCCTCAAACTTTTTAAAGTTGCAATTAGATACATAAAAATGTCAATTTAGTCATCAAGGCATAATTACCTGTTAGTGACCTGTAATACCAGGTAAATATAAATGTCACTTTTTTTTGCATAAAATGTATCAAATAGGCCATCAAACTTTATCTGTAAAGTCAATTAGGCCCTCAAACTTTTTAAAGTTGCAATTAGATACATAAACATGTCAATTTAGTTATCAAGGCATAATTACCTGTTAGTGACCTGTAATACCAGGTAAATATAAATGTCACTTTTTTTTGCATAAAATGTATCAAATAGGCCATCAAACTTTATCTGTAAAGTCAATTAGGCCCTCAAACTTTTTAAAGTTGCAATTAGATACATAAACATGTCAATTTAGTTATCAAGGCATAATTACCTGTTAGTGACCTGTAATACCAGGTAAATATAAATGTCACTTTTTTTTGCATAAAATGTATCAAATAGGCCATCCAACTTTATCTGTAAAGTCAATTAGGCCCTCAAACTTTTTAAAGTTGCAATTAGATACATAAAAATGTCAATTTAGTCATCAAGGCATAATTACCTGTTAGTGACCTGTAATACCAGGTAAATATAAATGTCACTTTTTTTTGCATAAAATGTATCAAATAGGCCATCAAACTTTATCTGTAAAGTCAATTAGGCCCTCAAACTTTTTAAAGTTGCAATTAGATACATAAACATGTCAATTTAGTTATCAAGGCATAATTACCTGTTAGTGACCTGTAATACCAGGTAAATATAAATGTCACTTTTTTTTGCATAAAATGTATCAAATAGGCCATCCAACTTTATCTGTAAAGTCAATTAGGCCCTCAAACTTTTTAAAGTTGCAATTAGATACATAAAAATGTCAATTTAGTCATCAAGGCATAATTACCTGTTAGTGACCTGTAATACCAGGTAAATATAAATGTCACTTTTTTTTGCATAAAATGTATCAAATAGGCCATCAAACTTTATCTGTAAAGTCAATTAGGCCCTCAAACTTTTTAAAGTTGCAATTAGATACATAAACATGTCAATTTAGTTATCAAGGCATAATTACCTGTTAGTGACCTGTAATACCAGGTAAATATAAATGTCACTTTTTTTTGCATAAAATGTATCAACTAGGCCATGAAACTTTATATGTAAAGTCAATTAGGCCCTAAAACTTTTTAAAGTGGCAATTACATACATAAACATGTCAATTTAGTTATCAAGACATAATTACCTGTTACTGACCTATAATACCAGGTAAAAATAAATGTCACTTTTTTTACATAAAATGTATCAAATAGGCCATCAAACTTTATATGTAAAGTCAATTAGGCCTTCAAACTTTTTAAAGTTGCAACTTGGCCGAACCACTTAAAAATCTCTCTTGCATTTACTTTCTGTTTTTATCTCTCGCTAACTTCTCGATTGCACTGCATATAATCACACCTCTCGAACTAACCCAAACTCGTGCTAACCAAAAAGGGGATAATATTTCCGCTGCGCATAAAACTTTGTCTTCACCTCGTGAGGTATCGAACCTAAACATCCTAAGTTCAATACACACGAGAGGTTGAAAAAGATTTGCAAAATCTTATACAAGTCTATTCACCCCCCCCTCTAGACTTGTACCCCATCCCCTTGGGACCAACAATTGGTATCAGAGCGAGTTCTCTGATCGATATAAACCTTTGTTTATATTGCCTAGAGATCCTTCTTTGAAAAATCTTCTTAAATATTTTCAATGCACGAGATAATTTTTCAATATGGACAGCATGTTGTCGAGACATCTTCTCTTTGATCTTAGCAGGTTTGACGACTGGAAAACACGCATGCTTGCGTACTTATCAGCCCTCCATGATGAGATGGCCGAGGTTATAACTTCTGGACCAGTCAAGATCATGATGGTAAACACGACTGCTGAGCAAACCAGAGATACACCAAAGTATGTCCCCAAACCTAGGGAAGAATGGACAAGTGATGATAGGAAGAGAAACAACTTGGACAACATTGCCAAGGACATTCTCTTCAGAGCCATAGATGAAACCATCTTTCCAAAAGTAAGAAAGTGCAAAACGGCAAAAGAGGTATGGGATACTTTGATGTTGATTGGTGAATGTGACGAACAGGAGAAGGAGAACAAGCTCACCGTGGCCATGAAGAAGTTCGAGGACTTCAAGATGAAGCCAGGGGAGAGCATCGACAGCATGGAATCTCGCTTCATGAAGCTATCAATAGAGATTAGTGATCTCGAGAAGGAGATTCCACAAAAGGAGCTAAACCTGAAGGTCTTACGAGGCCTTACCAAGGAGTGGGAAATGAAGGTGATCACAATGCGTGATCATAGGGATTTGAAGAACACCACAACCGACCAACTTTTCAGAGATCTCAAAGCCTTCGAATTTGAGATGTTTCCGAGAGATGAGGACGTGGTGGACAGACGGAATGTGGCACTGGTTGCAGACCAACCAACCACCTCCTCAAGGTCAGATCCTAATCCCACTGATTTTCTATCTGACGAACAGTTTGCTTTCTTCATAAGAAAATTCAGGAAGTTCATGAAGAAGACACCGGAAAGCAACACAAGTTCACCTTCCTCCTCAAGAAGGAAAAATGAGAAATACACATCCAGAGGAATGGAGGAAGAAGATCAAGGTCTATGCTACAACTGTAGGAGACCGGGGCACTTCAAGGCTGACTGTCCTTACCCTAAGGTAAGCAAGTATCAAGGCCTAGAATGTAGGAACTCCAGGAGAAAGGAGGAACCTAAAGAGAAGCCAGCACAAAGTGGCTTCAAGGGAGATACAAAGAAACATCTGCGCAGAAAGGCGCTTGTTGCTGAGGAACTCGAGAGAACAATCGAGGAGTCCGAGACGTCGAGCTCCAGTGAAAGCAGCAGCAGCTCAGAGGATGAGAGGGGGCTCATCTGCTTATACACCGAGGAAGAAGAGAATCAATGCCTAATGGCCATTGACAATGAGGTAACCTCTACTTCCACATCTCGCTGCTCTACTTCTACCTCTCGTTGTTCTTCTTTCAGAAGCGATGAAGATCCCTTTGAGATGCTTGAAACATTTAAAAGGGATCTCGCAGTCGCTAACAGCACTCATGCCAAAATCAGGGAAGAAAACAGCAAGCTAACCGCTGAAAGAGATATGCTTAAGAACGTCTCGAAAGAGAATTCAGAGCTAACTCTCAAAGTAAGTGAGTTAGAAGCTAAAATAATCCAACTGACTGAAGAGTGCAAAACTCGAGAGATCACAGAAAATGATCTTAGAAAGGTTATAGCATCATATTCTAATTCCTCCAAAGCTATGGAGAAAATGGTGAATGATCACAGACCTACAAGTGATAGAACCGGTCTAGGGTTCCATCGAGACCATCTCTCGAGAAATAAACAGACCAACGGTTTGGGAACTTCAAGAAATGGAGGATCTCAACCCAAACCAAATAAAGGTCATAAAGGACCAACAGAAAAGACCAGAGTAGCTATTCATAAACCGTCCCTATACACCAGCAATGGAAAGTATAGGAAAGCTACGAAGAATGGCCGGGTAAACAATATCGAGAGATCACCTTGCTATCTCTCGCAAGGCCATTCCAAGTACAAAAAGAGCTACATTCCATATAATGCGCCTCAAGGCAAATATGGAAGGTCTGAGATCCACATAGTTAGGAACTCACGGATGGAGAAAGGCAGACTCTATCCATCTAGTGAGAATTGGTCATCGAATCACAATTTCTGGAAGAAACCTCACTTTCAGCAATTTCACATGACCAAACAGCATATGAAAGGCATGGTGCATAAGCCGGTCGAAAAGTCTCTACCTAAGTTGATTTATGCACCAAAGAGGCCTAAAACCTTTGCTAGCATTCCTTATAATTATCAAACGTACAATGGCTACATTGCGCCTAGGCCTGGAATAATGGGCACAAGGTATAAATGGATGCCTAAACTCACTAACCCACCAGGACCCAAAGTTTGGGTACCTAAACTTGCTTAATTTCCTTGCAGGACACCAGGGACGTGTGGTTCATTGACAGTGGATGTTCGAGACATATGACGGGAAATCTAACACTGCTAGAGAACATCCAACCTATCGAAGGTCCCTTGGTGACATTTGGCGACAACGAGAAGAAGGGACGCACAAAAGCTGTTGGTGAAATTCAAAAGAATGAGCTGGTTATTAAGGGAGTATCCTACGTTGAAGGGCTCAAGTTCAATCTCCTTAGTACAAGCCAGTTCTGTGACAAAGGCTACAAGGTTGTCTTCACCAAAAGCAAATGTCAGATTATGAACGAGGAATCTCTCGAAGTCGTCTTGGAAGCAGCAAGGAAAGGAAACATGTACATAGTGGATTGGAGGTCTGCAAAACCATCCCTATGTATGCTAGCAAGGAGCAAGGAAGATTTATGCTGGGATTGGCATAGTAAGCTTAGTCATCTGAACTTCAAGACTATCAACAAGCTTACTAAGAGGAACTTAGTGGAAGGACTGCCCAAAGTGACGTTTCGAAAGGATAAAATTTGTGAGGCATGTCAACGTTGCAAACAGATCAAATCCTCCTTCAAGAGCAAAGCCGAGACATCATCCACTAGACCATTAAGTCTTCTTCACATGGACTTATTTGGCCCAGTGGATCCACCCAGCATAAAGGGAAAGAAGTACACTCTTGTGGTAGTAGATGACTACACAAGATTCACATGGACCGTGTTCTTAACCAAGAAAAGTGAGACAAAAATTGCCCTGCCAAATCTCTTGAAGCAAGTTCAAGTTGAAAAGGATGTCTCGATACTAAAGATCCGGTCAGATCAAGGTGGAGAGTTCATAAATCAAGTAATCGAGAGCTACTGCAACGAGAACGGGATTCATCATCAACTGTCAGCTGCTCGAACGCCTCAACAGAACGGGGTTGCTGAAAGAAGGAATAGAACTCTCAAAGAAGCCGCAAGGACCATGCTCTCACAAGCCAACATATCACAAGGATTTTGGGCAGAAGCAATCAACACAGCGTGCTACACCCAAAATCGGTCCTTGATCGTAAAAGGAGTTGGAAAGACTCCATATGAGTTGTGGAATGGAAGAAAACCGAATGTAAGCCACTTCCACACATTCGGGTGCAAATGCTATATCCACAACAATGGGAAGGCTCAACTAAGAACCTTTGAAGAAAAGGCAGATGATGGAGTATTTCTGGGATACTCATCGACAAGCAAAGCATTCAGAGTCTTCAACAAACGGAGTTTGGTGGTTGAAGAGTCCATACATGTTACCTTTGATGAAAGGGCATCGACAGATCAACCATCAAAGACAACGGAAGCAGCTGAGGAAGATCAGCCAGAGTCTATCGAGAGATCAAACTTACCTCTCGAAGACAAGCAGTCGATAGTTCGAGACGTAGCGGAACTCCAGTCAGAATCAGATGATGAAGAGTCTACCAAGAAGAAAGCTCCTGACTCAGTTGATCAAATCCAGATCATAGATGTTCAACCCACATCTCAACCTTCAACGGAAGTATCAACTGAGGAGCCACAACCCAACCTAAGATGGTTGAAGAGTCACCCTGCTGATCAAGTGATTGGAGATGTACGTGACAGAGTTCAAACCAGATCAGCATACAGAGAAAGCATGTTTGCTTGCTTTCTATCTCAAATAGAGCCTAAGGTGATCGAAGAGGCTCTATGTGATCCAGATTGGGTGCAAGCCATGCAAGAGGAACTTCATCAGTTTGAACGGAACGATGTTTGGGAACTAGTTCCGAGACCTCATCATCAGAATGTCATTGGTACAAAGTGGGTTTTCAGAAACAAGATGAATGAGGATGGAATTATTGTTAGGAACAAGGCCAGACTTGTTGCCAAAGGCTACTGTCAGGAGGAAGGAATAGATTTTGATGAAACCTTCGCTCCAGTGGCACGTCTCGAAGCCATACGCATCTTTCTCGCATATGCCGCCTTCAAAGACTTTAAGGTATATCAAATGGATGTCAAGAGCGCTTTTCTGAACGGACTTCTCGAAGAAGAGGTGTACGTTGAACAACCTCCGGGTTTCTTGAAGGACGTAGGAGCTGACAAAGTATACAAGTTGAAGAAGGCACTCTACGGCTTAAAACAAGCTCCAAGAGCTTGGTACGATACCTTATCCTCTTTTCTACTTCAGTGTGGGTTCACCAAAGGCCTAGTGGACAAAACATTGTTTAGGATTAAGGATGGGGATCACATCTTATTGGTGCAAATCTATGTGGACGATATCATTTTTGGTAGCACCAATCCAGACTTGTGCGAGAAGTTCTCCAGTTTGATGAAAGGAAAGTTCGAGATGAGCATGATGGGAGAGCTCAACTACTTCCTTGGACTACAAGTGAGACAGCTTAAGGAAGGTATCTTCATCAACCAGGAGAAATACACAAAGGATCTGCTCAGGAAATACAACATAGAAGGGAAATCCTCAGTCAAAGTACCTATGGGAACCTCTCTACGTATCGATGTCGACAGCGAAGGTCGAGAGGTCGATCAAACCACTTATCGAGGTATCATCGGATCTCTTCTTTATTTAACTGCAAGTAGACCAGACATATCCTTTGCAGTAGGTGTATGTGCTAGATTTCAGGCAAGTCCTAAGGAAAGTCACCTAAATGCATCCAAAAAGATTCTTAGATATCTAAAGGGTACGCAGAGTGTTGGGCTCTGGTATTCGAAAGGTGGATCTTTCGAACTTATGGGTTATTCAGATGCGGACTTTGCCGGTTGTAAGATAGATCGAAAGAGCACATCAGGGACATGTCAGTTTCTAGGTGGAAGACTTGTCTCATGGTTTAGCAAGAAACAACATTCGATAGCTACAAGCACTGCTGAGGCAGAATATGTAGCAGCTGGAAGTTGTTGTGCTCAGATCTTATGGATGAAGCAACAGCTAATGGATTATGGTGTTGAGTGTAAGGAGGTTAAAATTATGTGTGACAATACAAGTGCTATTGCCATCACCCACAACCCAGTGTTACACTCCAGAACAAAGCATATTGATATTAAGTATCACTTCATCCGAGACCACGTTGAGAAAAAGGACATCACTTTGGAATATGTTGCAACGGAGGAGCAACTAGCAGATATTTTCACAAAAGCGTTATGTGAAAATAGATTCTCTCAACTAAGGTTAGAATTGGGAATGATAGAGTTGGGTTGAATGGTCACCCAATCAGTTTGTCTACAAACATTATGTCTCGAAGAAGGGTAGTTGGGGCGGTTTCATCAACTTTATGGCAGCTTTGGAGTTACACAAGCATTGAATGGTCATTCATATTGCATCCCGTGACTCAACAGTGGTAACCCTATTGGGCTATAAATAAGAGGGTTTCTTTCAGAAGTTCATACCATCAACTTCCCATGGAGAAAAAGAAAGGAAAAGATGATGTTCCATTCTTTTATAGAGGAAAGAAACCGGCAGTCAAGTCCAAAGA
>NC_044931.1:397086-404053 GCF_003576645.1 Ipomoea triloba | reverse complement strand
CGGGACATTTCAAGCCGAATGTACCACTGTAGGGACATTTCAAGGCCGAATGCCCTTACCCACTAGTAAGCAAGCATCAGGCCAAGAAGGCAAGGATTCCAAGAGAATAGAGGAATCCAGGGAGAAGCCAACACAAGGTGGCTTCAAGGATCATCAAAGACGTATCAGCGCAGGAAGGCGCTTGTTGCTGAAGAATTCGAGAGGACAATCGAGGAGTCCGAGACGTCGAGCTCCAGCGAAAGCAGCAGCAGCTCAGGATGAGAGGGGGCTCATCTGCTTATACACCGAGGAAGAGGAGAATCAATGCCTAATGGCCATTGACAACGAGGTAACCTCTACTCCTACATCTCGCTGCTCTACTTCTACCTCTCGTTGTTCTTCATTTAAAAGCGATGAGGACCCCTTCGAGATGTTGGAATCGCTCAGAAGGAACCTTAACATCGCCAATAGCACTCATGCTAGAGTGATGGATGAAAACAGCAAGCTAACTGCTGAAAGAGATATGCTTAAGAACGTCTCGAAAGAGAATTGGAGCTAACTCTCAAAGTAAGTGAGTTAGAAGCCAAAGTAATCCTACTACTGAAGAGTGCAAAGCTCGAGAGACGAGAGAGCTTAATCTTCGAAAGGTCATAGCATCATACACTAATTCCTCCAAAGCTATGGAGAAAATGGTGGTTGATCACAGACCTACAAGTGATAGAACCGGTCTAGGGTTCCATCAAGACCATCTCTCGAGAGATAAACAGACCAATGGTTTGGGAACTTCAAGAAATGGAGGATCTCAACCCAAACCAAATAAAGGTCATAAAGGACCAACAGAAAAGACCAGAGTAGCTATTCATAAACCGTCCCTATACACCAGCAATGGAAAGTATAGGAAAGCTACGAAGAATGGCCGGGTAAACAATATCGAGAGATCACCTTGCTATCTCTCGCAAGGCCATTCCAAGTACAAAAAGAGCTACACTCCATATAATGCACCTCAAGGCAAATATGGAAGGTCTGAGATCCACATAGTTAGGAACTCACGGATGGAGAAAGGAAGACTCTATCCATCTAGTGAGAATTGGTCATCAAATCACAAGTTCTGGAAGAAACCTCACTTTCAGCAATTTCACATGACCAAACAGCGTATGAAAGGCATGGTGCATAAGCCGGTCGAAAAGTCTCTACCTAAGTTGATTTATGCACCAAAGAGGCCTAAAACCTTTGCTAGCATTCCTTATAATTATCAAACGTACAATGGCTACATTGCGCCTAGGCCTGGAATAATGGGCACAAGGTATAAATGGATGCCTAAACTCACTAACCCACCAGGACCCAAAGTTTGGGTACCTAAACTTGCTTGATTTCCTTGCAGGACACCAGGGACGTGTGGTTCATTGACAGTGGATGTTCGAGACATATGACTGGAAATCTAACACTGCTTGAGAACATCCAACCTATCGAAGGTCCCTTGGTGACATTTGGCGACAACGAGAAGAAGGGGCGCACAAGAGCTGTTGGTGAAATCCAAAAGAATGAGCTGGTTATTAAAGGAGTGTCCTACGTTGAGGGGCTCAAGTTCAATCTCCTTAGTACAAGCCAGTTCTGTGACAAGGGCCACAAAGTTGTCTTCACCAAAAGCAAATGTCAGATTATGAACGAGGAATCTCTCGAAGTCGTCTTGGAAGCAGCAAGGAAAGGAAACATGTACATAGTGGATTGGAGGTCTGCAAAACCATCCCTATGTATGCTAGCAAGGAGCAAGGAAGTTATGCTGGGATTGGCATAGTAAGCTTAGTCATCTGAACTTCAAACTATCAACAAGCTTACTAAGAGGAACTTAGTGGAAGGACTGCCCAAAGTGACGTTTCGAAAGGATAAAATTGTGAGGCATGTCAACGTTGCAAACAGATCAAATCCTCTTTCAAGAGCAAAGCCGAGACATCATCCACTAGACCATTAAGTCTTCTTCACATGGACTTATTTGGCCCAGTGGATCCACCCAGCATAAAGGGAAAGAAGTACACTCTTGTGGTAGTGGATGACTACACAAGATTCACTTGGACCGTGTTCTTAACCAAGAAAAGCGAGACAAAAATTGCCCTACCAAATCTCTTGAAACAAGTTCAAGTTGAAAAGGAAGTCTCGATACTAAAGATCCGGTCTCAAGGTGGAGAGTTCGTTAATCAAGTAATCGAGAGCTACTGCAACGAGAACGGAATTCATCATCAACTATCAGCTGCTCGAACACCTCAACAAAACGGGGTTGCTGAAAGAAGGAACAGAACTCTCAAAGAAGCCGCAAGGACCATGCTCTCGCAAGCCAACATATCACAAGGATTTTGGGCAGAAGCAATCAACACAGCGTGCTACACCCAAAATCGGTCCTTGAGTAAAAGGAGTTGGAAAGACTCCATATGAGTTGTGGAATGGAAGAAAACCGAATGTAAGCCACTTCCACTCATTCGGGTGCAAATGCTATATTCACAACAATGGGAAGACTCAACGAAGAACTTTTGAAGAAAAGGCAGATGATGGAGTATTTCTGGGATACTCATCGACAAGCAAAGCACTCAGAGTCTTCAACAAGCGGAGTTTGGTGGTTGAAGAGTCCATACATGTTACCTTTGATGAAAGGGCATCAACAGATCAACCATCAAAGACAACGGAAGCTGCTGAGGAAGATCAGCCAGAGTCTATCGAGAGATCAAACTTACCTCTCGAAGACAAGCAGTCGATAGTTCGAGACGTAGCAGAACTCCAGTCAGAATCAGATGATGAAGAGTCTACCAAGAAGAAAGCGCCTGACTCAGTTGATCAAAACCAGATCATAGATGTTCAACCCATATCTCAACCTTCAATGGAAGTATCAACTGAGGAGCCGCAACCCGACCTAAGATGGCTGAGAAGTCACCCTGCTGATCAAGTGATGGAGATGTACGTGACAGAGTTCGAACCAGATCAGCATACAGAGAAAGCATGTTTGCTTGTTTCTATCTCAAATAGAGCCTAAGGTGATCGATGAGGCTCTAAGCGACCAGATTGGGTGCAAGCATGCAAGAGGAACTTCATCAGTTGAGAGGAACGACGTTTGGGAACTAGTTCCGAGACCTCATCATCAGAATGTCATTGGTACAAAGTGGGTTTTCAGAAACAAGATGAATGAGGATGGAGTTATTGTTAGGAACAAGGCCAGACTTGTTGCCAAAGGCTACTGTCAGGAGGAAGGAATAGATTTTGATGAAACCTTCGCTCCAGTGGCACGTCTCGAAGCCATACGCATCTTTCTCGCATATGCCGCCTTCAAAGACTTTAAGGTATATCAAATGGATGTCAAGAGCGCTTTTCTGAACGGACTTCTCGAAGAAGAGGTGTACGTTGAACAACCTCCGGGTTTCTTGAAGGACGTGGGAGCTGACAAAGTATACAAATTAAAGAAGGCACTTTACGGCTTAAAACAAGCTCCGAGAGCTTGGTATGATACCTTATCCTCTTTTCTACTTCAGTGTGGGTTCACCAAAGGCCTAGTGGACAAAACATTGTTTAGAATTAAGGATGGGGATCACATCTTATTGGTGCAATCTATGTGGACGATATCATTTTTGGTAGCACCAATCCAGACTTGTGCGAGAAGTTCTCCAGTTTGATGAAAGGAAAGTTCGAGATGAGCATGATGGGAGAGCTCAACTACTTCCTTGGACTACAAGTGAGACAGCTTAAGGAAGGTATCTTCATCAACCAGGAGAAATACACCAAGGATCTGCTCAGGAAATACAACATAGAAGGGAAATCCTCAGTCAAAGTACCTATGGGAACCTCTCTACGTATCGATGTCGACAGCGAAGGTCGAGAGGTCGATCAAACCACTTATCGAGGTATCATCGGATCTCTTCTTTATTTAACTGCAAGTAGACCAGACATATCCTTTGCAGTAGGTGTATGTGCTAGATTTCAGGCAAGTCCTAAGGAAAGTCACCTAAATGCATCCAAAAAGATTCTTAGATATCTAAAGGGTACGCAGAGTGTTGGGCTCTGGTATTCGAAAGGTGGATCTTTCGAACTTATGGGTTATTCAGATGCGGACTTTGCCGGTTGTAAGATAGATCGAAAGAGCACATCAGGGACATGTCAGTTTCTAGGTGGAAGACTTGTCTCATGGTTTAGCAAGAAACAACATTCGATAGCTACAAGCACTGCTGAGGCAGAATATGTAGCAGCTGGAAGTTGTTGTGCTCAGATCTTATGGATGAAGCAACAGCTAATGGATTATGGTGTTGAGTGTAAGGAGGTTAAAATTATGTGTGACAATACAAGTGCTATTGCCATCACCCACAACCCAGTGTTACACTCCAGAACAAAGCATATTGATATTAAGTATCACTTCATCCGAGACCACGTTGAGAAAAAGGACATCACTTTGGAATATGTTGCAACGGAGGAGCAACTAGCAGATATTTTCACAAAAGCGTTATGTGAAAATAGATTCTCTCAACTAAGGTTAGAATTGGGAATGATAGAGTTGGGTTGAATGGTCACCCGATCAGTTTGTCTACATACATTATGTCTCGAAGAAGGGTAGTTCGAGAGGTCACTTCGAAAGATAACAAACTGATATCTCTGAAAGGAGGAATAAGGAGGGTTAGGGATCAAAGGAAGATCCCTAACCAGATCAAGATGGAGGAATAAGGAGGGTTAGGGATCAATCACTCAGGGGGAAGATCCTTAACCAGATCAAGACGGAAGAATAAGGAGGTTTAGGGATCAATCACTCAGGGGGAAGATCCTTAAACTCATGAGGAAGATCATTCACCTTCGAAAGGTGAATTTGATAAGCTCAACGCATATATGAGGTGGAACGGCTATCTTTGGACATAAATGCTAGCCACGTGGTCATCGGTTACTGACGGTTTTTCTCACTTAAGGGCATTATCTTGATTAGTGGGAGCATGCTTATTTTAAAATATCAATACTCCACTGTCTCAAAGCTTAAACCGTTCTATACTTTACCGAAATACCCTTACCAAAATACCTTATAAGCTGACCGTTATCAGGGGTATTTCTGACTTCTCACATCTTTTAAATCAACCGGGATCCTTCCACGGGTCAAACTCTCAACCCTACCCATATATCCAACCCGAATCCGCCTAATATAAAAGCAAAATCCTTCTTCTTTACCCGGATTCAAACTCAAAACCATATACCCAAAATCCCCAAATCCTTAGACGCTGTACACATTCCCTCCAAAACACACAAACTTTCTTCAATGGCGTCTGAATCATCATCTTCTTCATCTTCATCTTCATCCTCCAGTGCATACCAGAGAGAGCTAGACCACATACGCTCTCAGATTAAACAAGTCAAGGCGGGAAGCATCCTTGACAAAGATGGCTTCATCACCCACTCGCCAAATCCAACAATGGCGGAGAGAGTCTTGAAGAAATTTGAGAAGGCAGGACTAATGCGGTACATGACGCATGACTACCGAACCATTCATGACCTCGACTACACAGAATGGTTCGCTCATGCCAAGGTCACGAAGGGCAAGATTGAAAGCCGCTTCAACGAAATAGACATAACAATCTCTGTGGGTGATTTACGAGCAGCATTCGACTTTGCTACGTCGAAGGAGGCAGTCAAGCACCTATCGGACTACAACATGGATAAGCAGGAGTTTTGGGACAAAATCCGATTGGAGACTGCACCACCCAGAGCATCCTCTGCCCTCCGCATATTTCATTTGAAGGAGAGGTTTGCCCTAGCCGCCGAGCTCATCATAAAATTCATCCTCGGCAAGGTGTCCGGAACAGACGAAGTCAATCTGGACACTCTGAAAATCCTCCACGCCATCTGGAACAACAACAAGTTGGACTGGGCTCACATCATCTTCGACTGCCTCAAACACCAAGTGCAGAGCTCAGTTTCCAACTCCGACCTGACAATCTACAAAAAGGTTGGTTTTGGCTTTGTTGTTCAATTTCTATTGAGACTGAAGGGCTTCGAACTGAGGGAAGGGCGAGAGGTTCATCGGAATACCTATATGGGTAGAACGAAACCTCAAGCTAAGGCAAAAGGTGCTAAGGATGCATCTTCACCCTCAAAGCTTAAGGGAATGGGCAAAAGGAAAGCCCCAGCTAAGGAGAAGCGCTCTGATGACGAGCTTTTGGACACCCCAGTCAAGAGGGTTGAATTGAAAAGGAAGGCCAAGAGGACCAAGACTGCTGCTGTCACCCAGGTTCGAGAGGTGACACCGTCCGTTATACAAGTACCATTTGAGGACAGGGCACAAGCCCTGGGGGAACCTCAGGCTACACTGGCCACTGAGGTTGAGAGAGTGCTCCCTACCAAGTCCCTGTCAGGAACTTTAAGTGTTGATATACTTGCTGTTGATGGTGCTGAGGATGTTGATGAATCTGTTGGTTTGCCTCAAGAGGAGGCTCGAGAAGTTGAAGGTACTGGGATCAGTGATCCAGTACAGGGTATTGTTGAGGAACCACGACAGGTGGTTCGAGAGGTAGATATTCCAGCAGCTGAAGATCTAGACTGTGTGGTGGCTGCTGATGGTCAGGGCACTGTGGTCAGGAACCCAGTGCAAGCTTTTCTGAATGATGGGTTGACACATGATCTCTCGGTTGTTCGAGAGATAACTGAACAAGCTGTGGAGTGTGCATCAGCAACAGAAATCCTACCTGCTGACTCTGATGAGCTGAATGCTGAAATCACATCTCGATTGAATCAAAGTGTTGAGAATGTATCGAGTTTGGACGACTTCTCCAGAGTACTTCGCTGGATCAACTGGAGAACAGGTCCCTTTGATCAATTGATCTCAAGAGCAGCAGAGATGGAGGCTGAGGAACGATTTGCACTAAACTGGTTAGATCTCACTGAAATCCCAGCCGACGAGCTTCAAAACCGTGCCCATGAGATGCAAGTAATCAGGAGTAATCTTGGTCGATCTGACAAAGGAAAGGGCATAGCTGTTGAT
>NC_044931.1:385210-391039 GCF_003576645.1 Ipomoea triloba | reverse complement strand
GCCTCAAACTTTTTAAAGTTTCAATTAGATACATAAACATATCAATTTAGTCATCAAGGCATAATTACCTATTAGTGACCTGTAATACCAGGTAAATATAAATGTCTTTTTTTTTTTTTTGCATAAAATGCATCAATTAGGCCATCAAACTTTATCTGTAAAGTCAATTAGGCCTTCAAACTAATTAAAGTTGCAATTACATACATAAACATGTCAATTTAGTCATCAAGGCATAATTACCTGTTAGTGACCTGTAATACCAGGTAAATATAAATGTCATTTTTTTTTTTGCATAAAATGCATCAATTAGGCCATCAAACTTTATCTGTAAAGTCAATTAGGCCCTCAAACTATTTAAAGTTACAATTAGATACATAAAATGTCAATTTAGTCATCAAGGCATAATTACCTGTTAGTGACCTATAATACCAGGTAAAAATAAATGTCACTTCTTTTGCATAAAATGTATCAAATAGGCCATCAAACTTTATCTGTAAAGTCAATTAGGCCTTCAAACTTTTTAAAGTGGCAATTAGATACATAAACATGTCAATTTAGTTATCAAGGCATAATTAACTGTTAGTGACCTGCAATACCAGGCAAATATAAATGTCACTTTTTTTTGCATAAAATGTATCAAGTAGGCCATGAAACTTTATATGTAAAGTCAATTAGGCCCTAAAACTTTTTAAAGTGGCAATTAGATACATAAACATGTCAATTTAGTTATCAAGGCATAATTACCTGTTAGTGACCTATAATACCAGGTAAATATAAATGTCACTTTTTTTTGCATAAACTGTATCAAATAGGCCATCAAACTTTACCTGTAAAGCCAATTAGGCCCTCAAACTTTTTAAAGTTGCAATTAGATACATAAAATGTCAATTTAGTCATCAAGACATAATTACCTATTAGTGACCCGTAATACCAGGTAAATATAAATGTCACTTTTTTTTGCATAAAATGTATCAAATAGGCCATCAAACTTTATCTGTAAAGTCAATTAGGCCCTCAAACTTTTTAAAGTTGCAATTAGATACATAAAATGTCAATTTAAGTTATCAAGGCATAATTACCTGTTAGTGACCTGTAATACCAGGTAAATATAAATGTCACCTTTTTTTTGCATAAACTGTATCAAATAGGCCTTCAAACATTACCTGTAATTCCAATTAGGCACTCAAACTTTTTAAAGTTGCAATTACATACATAAACATGTCAATTTAGTGACCATACAAAAAATGTATCAAATAGGCCATACAACTTTATCTGTAAAGTCAATTAGGCCCTCAAACTATTTAAAGTTACAATTAGATACATAAAATGTCAATTTAGTCATCAAGGCATAATTACCTGTTAGTGACCTGTAATACCAGGTAATATAAATGTCACTTTTTTTTGCATTAAAATGTATCAAATAGGCCATAAAACTTTATCTGTAAAGTCAATTAGGCCCTCAAACTATTTAAAGTTACAATTAGATACATAAAATGTCAATTTAGTCATCAAGACATAATTACCTGTTAGTGACCTATAATACCAGGTAAAAATAAATGTCACTTTTTTTGCATAAAATGTATCAAATAGGCCATCAAACTTTATCTGTAAAGTCAATTAGGCCTTCAAACTTTTTAAAGTTGCAATTAGATACATAAACATGTCAATTTAGTTATCAAGGCATAATTACCTGTTAGTGACCTGCAATACTAGGTAAATATAAATGTCACTTTTTTTTGCATAAAATGTATCAAATAGGCCATGAAACTTTATATGTAAAGTCAATTAGGCCCTAAAACTTTTTAAAGTGGCAATTAGATACATAAACATGTCAATTTAGTTATCAAGGCATAATTACCTGTTAGTGACCTATAATACCAGGTAAATATAAATGTCACTTTTTTTTGCATAAACTGTATCAAATAGGCCTTCAAACTTTACCTGTAATGCCAATTAGGCCCTCAAACTTTTTAAAGTTGCAATTAGGTACATAAACATGTCAATTTAGTCATCAAGGCATAATTACCTGTTAGTGACCTGTAATACCAGGTAAATATAAATGTCACTTTTTTTTGCATAAAATGTATCAAATAGGCCATAAAACTTTATATGTAAAGTCAATTAGGCCCTAAAACTTTTTAAAGTGGCAATTAGATACATAAACATGTCAATTTAGTTATCAAGGCATAATTACCTGTTAGTGACCTATAATACCAGGTAAATATAAATGTCACTTTTTTTTGCATAAACTGTATCAAATAGGCCTTCAAACTTTACCTGTAATGCCAATTAGGCCCTCAAACTTTTTAAAGTTGCAATTAGGTACATAAACATGTCAATTTAGTCATCAAGGCATAATTACCTGTTAGTGACCTGTAATACCAGGTAAATATAAATGTCACTTTTTTTTGCATAAAATGTATCAAATAGGCCATCAAACTTTATCTGTAAAGTCAATTAGGCCTTCAAACTTTTTAAAGTTGCAATTAGATACATAAACATGTCAATTTAGTTATCAAGGCATAATTACCTGTTAGTGACCTGCAATACCAGGTAAATATAAATGTCACTTTTTTTTGCATAAAATGTATCAAATAGGCCATGAAACTTTATATGTAAAGTCAATTAGGCCCTAAAACTTTTTAAAGTGGCAATTAGATACATAAACATGTCAATTTAGTTATCAAGGCATAATTACCTGTTAGTGACCTATAATACCAGGTAAATATAAATGTCACTTTTTTTTGCATAAACTGTATCAAATAGGCCTTCAAACTTTACCTGTAATGCCAATTAGGCCCTCAAACTTTTTAAAGTTGCAATTAGGTACATAAACATGTCAATTTAGTCATCAAGGCATAATTACCTGTTAGTGACCTGTAATACCAGGTAAATATAAATGTCACTTTTTTTTGCATAAAATGTATCAAATAGGCCATCAAACTTTATCTGTAAAGTCAATTAGGCCTTCAAACTTTTTAAAGTTGCAATTAGATACATAAACATGTCAATTTAGTTATCAAGGCATAATTACCTGTTAGTGACCTGCAATACCAGGTAAATATAAATGTCACTTTTTTTTGCATAAAATGTATCAAATAGGCCATGAAACTTTATATGTAAAGTCAATTAGGCCCTAAAACTTTTTAAAGTGGCAATTAGATACATAAACATGTCAATTTAGTTATCAAGGCATAATTACCTGTTAGTGACCTATAATACCAGGTAAATATAAATGTCACTTTTTTTTGCATAAACTGTATCAAATAGGCCTTCAAACTTTACCTGTAATGCCAATTAGGCCCTCAAACTTTTTAAAGTTGCAATTAGGTACATAAACATGTCAATTTAGTCATCAAGGCATAATTACCTGTTAGTGACCTGTAATACCAGGTAAATATAAATGTCACTTTTTTTTGCATAAAATGTATCAAATAGGCCATACAACTTTATCTGTAAAGTCAATTAGGCCCTCAAACTATTTAAAGTTACAATTAGATACATAAAATGTCAATTTAGTCATCAAGGCATAATTACCTGTTAGTGACCTGTAATACCAGGTAAATATAAATGTCACTTTTTTTTGCATAAAATGTATCAAATAGGCCATCAAACTTTATCTGTAAAGTCAATTAGGCCCTCAAACTTTTTAAAGTTGCAATTAGATACATAAACATGTCAATTTAGTTATCAAGGCATAATTACCTGTTAGTGACCTGTAATACCAGGTAAATATAAATGTCACTTTTTTTTGCATAAAATGTATCAAATAGGCCATCAAACTTTATCTGTAAAGTCAATTAGGCCCTCAAACTTTTTAAAGTTGCAATTAGATACATAAACATGTCAATTTAGTTATCAAGGCATAATTACCTGTTAGTGACCTGTAATACCAGGTAAATATAAATGTCACTTTTTTTTGCATAAAATGTATCAAATAGGCCATGAAACTTTATATGTAAAGTCAATTAGGCCCTAAAACTTTTTAAAGTGGCAATTAGATACATAAACATGTCAATTTAGTTATCAAGGCATAATTACCTGTTAGTGACCTATAATACCAGGTAAATATAAATGTCACTTTTTTTTGCATAAACTGTATCAAATAGGCCTTCAAACTTTACCTGTAATGCCAATTAGGCCCTCAAACTTTTTAAAGTTGCAATTAGGTACATAAACATGTCAATTTAGTCATCAAGGCATAATTACCTGTTAGTGACCTGTAATACCAGGTAAATATAAATGTCACTTTTGTTTGCAAAAAATGTATCAAATAGGCCATACAACTTTATCTGTAAAGTCAATTAGGCCCTCAAACTATTTAAAGTTACAATTAGATACATAAAATGTCAATTTAGTCATCAAGGCATAATTACCTGTTAGTGACCTGTAATACCAGGTAAATATAAATGTCACTTTTTTTTGCATAAAATGTATCAAATAGGCCATCAAACTTTATCTGTAAAGTCAATTAGGCCTTCAAACTTTTTAAAGTTGCAATTAGATACATAAACATGTCAATTTAGTTATCAAGGCATAATTACCTGTTAGTGACCTGCAATACCAGGTAAATATAAATGTCACTTTTTTTTGCATAAAATGTATCAAATAGGCCATGAAACTTTATATGTAAAGTCAATTAGGCCCTAAAACTTTTTAAAGTGGCAATTAGATACATAAACATGTCAATTTAGTTATCAAGGCATAATTACCTGTTAGTGACCTATAATACCAGGTAAAAATAAATGTCACTTTTTTTGCATAAAATGTATCAAATAGGCCATCAAACTTTATATGTAAAGTGAATTAGGCCTTCAAACTTTTTAAAGTTGCAATTAGATACATAAACATGTCAATTTATTTATCAAGGCATAATTACCTGTTAGTGACCTATAATACCAGGTAAATATAAATGTCACTTTTTTTTGCATAAACTGTATCAAATAGGCCTTCAAACTTTACCTGTAATGCCAATTAGGCCCTCAAACTTTTTAAAGGTTCAATTAGTTACATAAACATGTCAATTTAGTTTATCAAGGCATAATTACCTGTTCGTGACCAGTAATAACAGGTAAATATAAATATCACTTTTTTTTGCATAAAATGTATCAAATAGGCCTTCAAACTTTATCTATAAAGTCAGTTAGGCCCTCAAACTTTTTAAAGTTGCAATTAGATACATAAAATGTCAATTTAGTCATCAAGGCATAATTACCTGTTAGTGACCTGTAATACCAGGTAATATAAATGTCACTTTTTTTTGCATTAAAATGTATCAAATAGGCCATAAAAATTTATCTGTAGAGTGAATTAGGCCTCAAACTTTTTAAAGTTTCAATTAGATACATAAACATATCAATTTAGTTATCAAGGCATAATTACCTATTAGTGACCTGTAATATCAGGTAAATATAAATGTCATTTTTTTTTTTTTTGCATAAAATGCATCAATTAGGCCATCAAACTTTATCTGTAAAGTCAATTAGGCCCTCAAACTAATTAAANTTATCAAGGCATAATTACCTGTTAGTGACCTATAATACCAGGTAAATATAAATGTCACTTTTTTTTGCATAAACTGTATCAAATAGGCCTTCAAACTTTACCTGTAATGCCAATTAGGCCCTCAAACTTTTTAAAGGTTCAATTAGTTACATAAACATGTCAATTTAGTTTATCAAGGCATAATTACCTGTTCGTGACCAGTAATAACAGGTAAATATAAATATCACTTTTTTTTGCATAAAATGTATCAAATAGGCCTTCAAACTTTATCTATAAAGTCAGTTAGGCCCTCAAACTTTTTAAAGTTGCAATTAGATACATAAA
>NC_044931.1:384173-385008 GCF_003576645.1 Ipomoea triloba | reverse complement strand
TTACCTGTAATTCCAATTAGGCACTCAAACTTTTTAAAGTTGCAATTACATACATAAACATGTCAATTTAGTCATCAAGACATAATTACCTGTTAGTGATCAGTAATACCAAGTAAATATAAATACCACTTTTTTGCATTAAATTTATCAAATAAGCCATCAAACATTATCTATAAAGTCAGTTAGGCCCTCAAACTTTTTAAAGTTGCAATTTGATACATAAAATGTCAATTTAGTCATCAAGGCATAATTACCTGTTAGTGACCTGTAATACCAGGTAATATAAATGTCACTTTTTTTTGCATTAAAATGTATCAAATAGGCCATAAAAATTTATCTGTAGAGTGAATTAGGCCTCAAACTTTTTAAAGTTTCAATTAGATACATAAACATATCAATTTAGTTATCAAGGCATAATTACCTATTAGTGACCTGTAATACCAGGTAAATATAAATGTCACTTTTTTTTTTTTTGCATAAAATGCATCAATTAGGCCATCAAACTTTATCTGTAAAGTCAATTAGGCCCTCAAACTAATTAAAGTTGCAATTACATACATAAACATGTCAATTTAGTCATCAAGGCATAATTACCTGTTAGTGACCTGTAATACCAGGTAAATATAAATGTCACTTTTGTTTGCAAAAAATGTATCAAATAGGCCATCAAAATTTATCTGTAAAGTCAATTAGGCCTTCAAACTTTTTAAAGTTTCAATTAGATACATAAACATGTCAAATTAGTTATCAAGGCATAATTACCTGTTAGTGACCTACAATACCAGGTAAATATAAATGTCACTTTTTTTTGCATAAAATGTATCAAATAGGCCAT
>NC_044931.1:380008-383849 GCF_003576645.1 Ipomoea triloba | reverse complement strand
TGTAAAGTCAATTAGGCCTTCAAACTTTTTAAAGTTGCAATTAGATACATAAACATGTCAATTTAGTTATCAAGGCATAATTAACTGTTAGTGACCTGCAATACCAGGTAAATATAAATGTCACTTTTTTTTGCATAAAATGTATCAAATAGGCCATGAAACTTTATATGTAAAGTCAATTAGGCCCTAAAACTTTTTAAAGTGGCAATTAGATACATAAACATGTCAATTTAGTTATCAAGGCATAATTACCTGTTAGTGACCTGCAATACCAGGTAAATATAAATGTCACTTTTTTTTGCATAAACTGTATCAAATAGGCCTTCAAACTTTACCTGTAATGCCAATTAGGCCCTCAAACTTTTTAAAGGTTCAATTAGTTACATAAACATGTCAATTTAGTTTATCAAGGCATAATTACCTGTTCGTGACCAGTAATACCAGGTAAATATAAATATCACTTTTTTTTGCATAAAATGTATCAAAGAGGCCTTCAAACTTTATCTATAAAGTCAGTTAGGCCCTCAAACTTTTTAAAGTTGCAATTAGATACATAAAATGTCAATTTAAGTCATCAAGGCATAATTACCTGTTAGTGACCTGTAATACCAGGTAAATATAAATGTCACCTTTTTTTTGCATAAACTGTATCAAATAGGCCTTCAAACATTACCTGTAATTCCAATTAGGCACTCAAACTTTTTAAAGTTGCAATTACATACATAAACATGTCAATTTAGTCATCAAGACATAATTACCTGTTAGTGACCAGTAATACCAGGTAAATATAAATACCACTTTTTTGCATTAAATGTATCAAATAAGCCATCAAACATTATCTATAAAGTCAGTTAGGCCCTCAAACTTTTTAAAGTTGCAATTAGATACATAAAATGTCAATTTAGTCATCAAGGCATAATTACCTGTTAGTGACCTATAATACCAGGTAAAAATAAATGTCACTTTTTTTGCATAAAATGTATCAAATAGGCCATCAAAATTTATCTGTAAAGTCAATTAGGCCTTCAAACTTTTTAAAGTTGCAATTAGATACATAAACATGTCAATTTAGTCATCAAGGCATAATTACCTGTTAGTGACCTGTAATACCAGGTAATATAAATGTCACTTTTTTTTGCATTAAAATGTATCAAATAGGCCATAAAAATTTATCTGTAGAGTCAATTAGGCCTCAAACTTTTTAAAGTTTCAATTAGATACATAAACATATCAATTTAGTCATCAAGGCATAATTACCTATTAGTGACCTATAATACCAGGTAAAAATAAATGTCACTTTTTTTGCATAAAATGTATCAAATAGGCCATCAAACTTTATATGTAAAGTCAATTAGGACTTCAAACTTTTTAAAGTTGCAATTAGATACATAAACATGTCAATTTGGTTATCAAGGCATAATTAACTGTTAGTGACCTGCAATACCAGGCAAATATAAATGTCACTTTTTTTTGCATAAAATGTATCAAATAGGCCATGAAACTTTATATGTAAAGTCAATTAGGCCCTAAAACTTTTTAAAGTGGCAATTAGATACATAAACATGTCAATTTAGTTATCAAGGCATAATTACCTGTTAGTGACCTATAATACCAGGTAAATATAAATGTCACTTTTTTTTGCATAAACTGTATCAAATAGGCCTTCAAACTTTACCTGTAATGCCAATTAGGCCCTCAAACTTTTTAAAGTTGCAATTAGATACATAAAATGTCAATTTAAGTAATCAAGGCATAATTACCTGTTAGTGACCTGTAATACCAGGTAAATATAAATGTCACCTTTTTCTTGCATAAACTGTATCAAATAGGCTTTCAAACATTACCTGTAATTCCAATTAGGCACTCAAACTTTTTAAAGTTGCAATTACATACATAAACATGTCAATTTAGTCATCAAGACATAATTACCTCTTAGTGACCAGTAATACCAGGTAAATATAAATATCACCTTTTTTTTGCATAAACTGTATCAAATAGGCTTTCAAACATTACCTGTAATTCCAATTAGGCACTCAAACTTTTTAAAGTTGCAATTACATACATAAACATGTCAATTTAGTCATCAAGACATAATTACCTCTTAGTGACCAGTAATACCAGGTAAATATAAATACCACTTTTTTGCATTAAATGTATCAAATAAGCCATCAAACATTATCTATAAAGTCAGTTAGGCCCTCAAACTTTTTAAAGTTGCAATTAGATACATAAAATGTCAATTTAGTCATCAAGGCATAATTACCTGTTAGTGACCTATAATACCAGGTAAAAATAAATGTCACTTTTTTTGCATAAAATGTATCAAATAGGCCAGGAAACTTTATATGTAAAGTCAATTAGGCCCTAAAACTTTTTAAAGTGGCAATTAGATACATAAACATGTCAATTTAGTTATCAAGGCATAATTACCTGTTAGTGACCTATAATACCAGGTAAATATAAATACCACTTTTTTGCATTAAATGTATCAAATAAGCCATCAAATATTATCTATAAAGTCAGTTAGGCCTCAAACTTTTTAAAGGTTCAATTAGTTACATAAACATGTCAATTTAGTTTATCAAGGTATAATTACCTGTTCGTGACCAGTAATACCAGGTAAAAATAAATGTCACCTTTTTTTTGCATAAACTGTATCAAATAGGCCATACAACTTTATCTGTAAAGTCAATTAGGCCCTAAAACTTTTTAAAGTGGCAATTAGATACATAAACATGTCAATTTAGTTATCAAGGCATAATTACCTGTTAGTGACCTATAATACCAGGTAAATATAAATGTCACCTTTTTTTTGCATAAACTGTATCAAATAGGCCTTCAAATGTATAAATGTCACTTTTTTTGCATAAAATGTATCAAATAAGCCATCAAATATTATCTATAAAGTCAGTTAGGCCTCAAACTTTTTAAAGTTGCAATTAGATACATAAAATGTCAATTTAGTCATCAAAGCATAATTACCTGTTAGTGACCTATAATACCAGGTAAATATAAATGTCACTTTTTTTTGCATAAACTGTATCAAATAGGCCTTCAAACATTACCTGTAATTCCAATTAGGCACTCAAACTTTTTAAAGTTGCAATTACATACATAAACATGTCAATTTAGTCATCAAGACATAATTACCTGTTAGTGACCAGTAATACCAGGTAAATATAAATACCACTTTTTTGCATTAAATGTATCAAATAAGCCATCAAACATTATCTATAAAGTCAGTTAGGCCCTCAAACTTTTTAAAGTTGCAATTAGATACATAAAATGTCAATTTAGTCATCAAGGCATAATTACCTGTTAGTGACCTGTAATACCAGGTAAATATAAATGTCACTTTTTTTTGCATAAAATGTATCAAATAGGCCATACAACTTTATCTGTAAAGTCAATTAGGCCCTCAAACTATTTAAAGTTACAATTAGATACATAAAATGTCAATTTAGTCATCAAGGCATAATTACCTGTTAGTGACCTATAATACCAGGTAAAAATGAATGTCACTTTTTTTGCATAAAATGTATCAAATAGGCCATGAAACTTTATATGTAAAGTCAATTAGGCCCTAAAACTTTTTAAAGTGGCAATTAGATACATAAACATGTCAATTTAGTTATCAAGGCATAATTACCTGTTAGTGACCTATAATACCAGGTAAATATAAATGTCACTTTTTTCTGCATAAACTGTATCAAATAGGCCTTTAAACTTTACCTGTAATACCAATTAGGCCCTCAAACTTTTTAAAGGTTCAATTAGTTACATAAACATGTCAATTTAGTTTATCAAGGCATAATTACCTGTTCGTGACCAGTAATACCAG
>NC_044931.1:378475-379735 GCF_003576645.1 Ipomoea triloba | reverse complement strand
AATACCAGGTAAATATAAATGTCACTTTTTTTTGCATAAACTGTATCAAATAGGCCTTCAAACTTTACCTGTAATGCCAATTAGGCCCTCAAACTTTTTAAAGGTTCAATTAGTTACATAAACATGTCAATTTAGTTTATCAAGGCATAATTACCTGTTCGTGACCAGTAATACCAGATAAATATAAATATCACTTTTTTTGCATAAAATGTATCAAATAGGCCTTCAAACTTTATCTGTAAAGTCAATGAGGCCCTCAAACTAATTAAAGTTGCAATTACATACATAAACATGTCAATTTAGTTATCAAGGCATAATTACCTGTTAGTGACCTATAATACCAGGTAAATATAAATGTCACTTTTTTTTGCATAAACTGTATCAAATAGGCCTTCAAACTTTACCTGTAATGCCAATTAGGCCCTCAAACTTTTTAAAGGTTCAATTAGTTACATAAACATGTCAATTTAGTTTATCAAGGCATAATTACCTGTTCGTGACCAGTAATACCAGGTAAATATAAATATCCCTTTTTTTTGCATAAAATGTATCAAATAGGCCTTCAAACTTTATCTGTAAAGTCAATGAGGCCCTCAAACTAATTAAAGTTGCAATTACATACATAAACATGTCAATTTAGTTATCAAGGCATAATTACCTGTTAGTGACCTGCAATATCAGGTAAATATAAATGTCACTTTTTTTTTGCATAAAATGTATCAAATAGGCCATGAAACTTTATATGTAAAGTCAATTAGGCCCTAATACTTTTTAAAGTGGCAATTAGATACATAAACATGTCAATTTAGTTATCAAGGCATAATTACCTGTTAGTGACCTATAATACCAGGTAAATATAAATGTCACTTTTTTTTGCATAAAATGTATCAAGTAGGCCATGAAACTTTATATGTAAAGTCAATTAGGCCCTAATACTTTTTAAAGTGGCAATTAGATACATAAACATGTCAATTTAGTTATCAAGGCATGATTACCTGTTAGTGACCTATAATACCAGGTAAATATAAATGTCACTTTTTTTTGCATAAACTGTATCAAATAGGCCTTCAAACTTTACCTGTAATGCCAATTAGGCCCTCAAACTTTTTAAAGGTTCAATTAGTTACGTAAACATGTCAATTTAGTTTATCAAGGCATAATTACCTGTTCGTGACCAGTAATACCAGGTAAATATAAATATCACTTTTTTTTGCATAAAATGTATCAAATAGGCCTTCAAACTTTATCTGTAAAGTCAAT
>NC_044931.1:370829-378167 GCF_003576645.1 Ipomoea triloba | reverse complement strand
TTTAAAGTTGCAATTAGATACATAAAATGTCAATTTAGTCATCAAGGCATAATTACCTGTTAGTGACCTGTAATACCAGGTAATATAAATGTCACTTTATTTTGCATTAAAATGTATCAAATAGGCCATAAAAATTTATCTGTAGAGTCAATTAGTCCTTAAACTTTTTAAAGTTTCAATTAGATACATAAACATATCAATTTAGTCATCAATGCATAATTACCTATTAGTGACCTGTAATACCAGGTAAATATAAATGTCACTTTTGTTTGCATAAAATGTATCAAATAGGCACTGAAACTTTATATGTAAAGTCAATTAGGCCCTAAAACTTTTTAAAGTGGCAATTAGATACATAAACATGTCAATTTAGTCATCAAGGCATAATTACCTGTTAGTGACCGATAATACCAGGTAAATATAAATGTCACTTTTGTTTGCATAAAATGTATCAAATAGGCACTGAAACTTTATATGTAAAGTCAATTAGGCCCTAAAACTTTTTAAAGTGGCAATTAGATACATAAACATGTCAATTTAGTCATCAAGGCATAATTACCTGTTAGTGACCTATAATACCAGGTAAATATAAATGTCACCTTTTTTTTTGCATAAAATGTATCAAATAGGCCTTCAAACATTACCTGTAATTCCAATTAGGCACTCAAACTTTTTAAAGTTGCAATTACATACATAAACATGTCAATTTAGTCATCAAGACATAATTACCTGTTAGTGACCAGTAATACCAGGTAAATATAAATACCACTTTTGTGCATTAAATGTATCAAATAAGCCATCAAACATTATCTATAAAGTCAGTTAGGCCCTCAAACTTTTTAAAGTTGTAATTAGATACATAAAATGTCAATTTAGTTATCAAGGCATAATTACCTGTTAGTGACCTGTAATACCAGGTAAATATAAATGTCACTTTTGTTTGCAAAAAATGTATCAAATAGGCCATACAACTTTATCTGTAAAGTCAATGAGGCCCTCAAACTAATTAAAGTTGCAATTACATACATAAACATGTCAATTTAGTCATCAAAGCATAATTACCTGTTAGTGACCAGTAATACCAGGTAAATATAAATGTCACTTTTGTTTGCATAAAATGTATCAAATAGGCCATACAACTTTATCTGTAAAGTCAATTAGGCCCTCAAACTATTTAAAGTTACAATTAGATACATAAAATGTCAATTTAGTCATCAAGGCATAATTACTTGTTAGTGACCTATAATACCAGGTAAAAATAAATGTCACTTTTTTTTTTTGCATAAAATGCATCAAATAGGCCATCAAACTTTATCTGTAAAGTCAATTAGGCCCTCAAACTTTTTAAAGTTGCAATTAGATACATAAACATGTCAATTTAGTTATCAAGGCATAATTACCTGTTAGTGACCTGCAATACCAGGTAAATATAAATGTCACTTTTTTTTTGCATAAAATGCATCAAATAGGCCATCAAACTTTATCTGTAAAGTCAATTAGGCCTTCAAACTTTTTAAAGTTGCAATTAGATACATAAACATGTCAATTTAGTTATCAAGGCATAATTACCTGTTAGTGACCTGCAATACCAGGTAAATATAAAAGTCACTTTTTTTTGCATAAAATGTATCAAATAGGCCATCAAACTTTATCTGTAAAGTCAATTAGGCCCTCAAACTAATTAAAGTTGCAATTACATACATAAAAATGTCAATTTAGTCATCAAGGCATAATTACCTGTTAGTGACCTGTAATACCAGTTAATATAAATGTCACTTTTTTTTGCATTAAAATGTATCAAATAGGCCATAAAAATTTATCTGTAGAGTCAATTAGGCCTCAAACTTTTTAAAGTTCCAATTAGATACATAAACATATCAATTTAGTCATCAAGGCATAATTACCTATTAGTGACCTGTAATACCAGGTAAATATAAATGTCACCTTTTTTTTGCATAAACTGTATCAAATAGGCCTTCAAACATTACCTGTAATTCCAATTAGGCACTCAAACTTTTTAAAGTTGCAATTACATACATAAACATGTCAATTTAGTCATCAAGACATAATTACCTGTTAGTGACCAGTAATACCAGGTAAAAATAAATACCACTTTTTTGCATTAAATGTATCAAATAAGCCATCAAACATTATCTATAAAGTCAGTTAGGCCTCAAACTTTTTAAAGTTGCAATTAGATACATAAAATGTCAATTTAGTCATCAAAGCATAATTACCTGTTAGTGACCTGTAATACCAGGTAATATAAATGTCATTTTTTTTTGCATAAAATGCATCAATTAGGCCATCAAACTTTATCTGTAAAGTCAATTAGGCCCTCAAACTTTTTAAAGTTGCAATTAGATACATAAACATGTCAATTTAGTTATCAAGGCATAATTACCTGTTAGTGACCTATAATACCAGGTAAAAATAAATGTCACTTTTTTTGCATAAAATGTATCAAATAGGCCATGAAACTTTATATGTAAAGTCAATTAGGCCCTAAAACTTTTTAAAGTGGCAATTAGATACATAAACATGTCAATTTAGTCATCAAGGCATAATTACCTGTTAGTGACCTGTAATACCAGGTAAATATAAATGTCACTTTTGTTTGCAAAAAATGTATCAAATAGGCCATAAAACTTTATCTGTAAAGTCAATTAGGCCCTCAAACTATTTAAAGTTACAATTAGATACATAAAATGTCAATTTAGTCATCAAGGCATAATTACCTGTTAGTGACCTATAATACCAGGTAAAAATAAATGTCACTTTTTTTGCATAAAATGTATCAAATAGGCCATCAAACTTTATCTGTAAAGTCAATTAGGCCTTCAAACTTTTTAAAGTTGCAATTAGATACATAAACATGTCAATTTAGTTATCAAGGCATAATTACCTGTTAGTGACCTATAATACCAGGTAAATATAAATGTCACTTTTTTTTGCATAAAATGTATCAAATAGGCCATCAAACTTTATCTGTAAAGTCAATTAGGCCCTCAAACTTTTTAAAGTTGCAATTAGATACATAAACATGTCAATTTAGTTATCAAGGCATAATTACCTGTTAGTGACCTGCAATACCAGGTAAATATAAATGTCACTTTTTTTTGCATAAAATGTATCAAATAGGCCATGAAACTTTATATGTAAAGTCAATTAGGCCCTAAAACTTTTTAAAGTGGCAATTAGATACATAAACATGTCAATTTAGTTATCAAGGCATAATTACCTGTTAGTGACCTATAATAACAGGTAAATATAAATGTCACTTTTTTTTGCATAAACTGTATCAAATAGGCCTTCAAACTTTACCTGTAATGCCAATTAGGCCCTCAAACTTTTTAAAGGTTCAATTAGTTACTTAAACATGTCAATTTAGTTTATCAAGGCATAATTACCTGTTCGTGACCAGTAATACCAGATAAATATAAATATCACTTTTTTTTGCATAAAATGTATCAAATAGGCCTTCAAACTTTATCTGTAAAGTCAATGAGGCCCTCAAACTAATTAAAGTTGCAATTACATACATAAAATGTCAGTTTAGTCATCAAGGCATAATTACCTGTTAGTGACCTATAATACCAGGTAAAAATAAATGTCACTTTTTTTGCATAAAATGTATCAAATAGGCCATGAAACTTTATATGTAAAGTCAATTAGGCCCTAAAACTTTTTAAAGTGGCAATTAGATACATAAACATGTCAATTTAGTTATCAAGGCATAATTACCTGTTAGTGACCTATAATACCAGGTAAATATAAATGTCACCTTTTTTTTTGCATAAAATGTATCAAATAGGCCTTCAAACATTACCTGTAATTGCAATTAGGCACTCAAACTTTTTAAAGTTGCAATTACATACATAAACATGTCAATTTAGTCATCAAGACATAATTACCTGTTAGTGACCAGTAACACCAGGTAAATATAAATACCACTTTTGTGCATTAAATGTATCAAATAAGCCATCAAACATTATCTATAAAGTCAGTTAGGCCCTCAAACTTTTTAAAGTTGTAATTAGATACATAAAATGTCAATTTAGTTATCAAGGCATAATTACCTGTTCGTGACCAGTAATACCAGGTAAATATAAATACCACTTTTGTGCATTAAATGTATCAAATAAGCCATCAAACATTATCTATAAAGTCAGTTAGGCCCTCAAACTTTTTAAAGTTGTAATTAGATACATAAAATGTCAATTTAGTCATCAAGGCATAATTACCTGTTAGTGACCTGTAATACCAGGTAAATATAAATGTCACTTTTGTTTGCATAAAATGTATCAAATAGGCCATACAGCTTTATCTGTAAAGTCAATTAGGCCCTCAAACTATTTAAAGTTACAATTAGATACATAAACATGTCAATTTAGTCATCAAGGCATAATTACCTGTTAGTGACCTGTAATACCAGGTAAATATAAATGTCACTTTTGTTTGCATAAAATGTATCAAATAGGCCATACAACTTTATCTGTAAAGTCAATTAGGCCCTCAAACTATTTAAAGTTACAATTAGATACATAAAATGTCAATTTAGTCATCAAGGCATAATTACCTGTTAGTGACCTATAATACCAGGTAAATATAAATGTCACCTTTTTTTGCATAAACTGTATCAAATAGGCCTTCAAACTTTATCTGTAAAGTCAATGAGGCCCTCAAACTAATTAAAGTTGCAATTACATACATAAACATGTCAATTTAGTTATCAAGGCATAATTACCTGTTAGTGACCTGTAATACCAGGTACATATCAATGTCACTTTTGTTTGCATAAAATGTATCAAATAGGCCATACAACTTTATCTGTAAAGTCAATGAGGCCCTCAAACTAATTAAAGTTGCAATTACATACATAAACATGTCAATTTAGTCATCCACGCATAATTACCTGTTAGTGACCTGTAATACCAGGTACATATCAATGTCACTTTTGTTTGCATAAAATGTATCAAATAGGCCATACAACTTTATCTGTAAAGTCAATGAGGCCCTCAAACTAATTAAAGTTGCAATTACATACATAAACATGTCAATTTAGTTATCAAGGCATAATTACCTGTTAGTGACCTATAATACCAGGTAAATATAAATGTCACCTTTTTTTGCATAAACTGTATCAAATAGGCCTTCAAACTTTACCTGTAATGCCAATTAGGCCCTCAAACTTTTTAAAGGTTCAATTAGTTACATAAACATGTCAATTTAGTTTATCAAGGCATAATTACCTGTTCGTGACCAGTAATACCAGGTAAATATAAATATCACTTTTTTTTGCATAAAATGTATCAAATAGGCCATGAAACTTTATATGTAAAGTCAATTAGGCCCTAAAACTTTTTAAAGTGGCAATTAGATACATAAACATGTCAATTTAGTTATCAAGGCATAATTACCTGTTAGTGACCTATAATACCAGGTAAATATAAATGTCACCTTTTTTTTGCATAAACTGTATCAAATAGGCCTTCAAACATTACCTGTAATTCCAATTAGGCACTCAAACTTTTTAAAGTTGCAATTACATACATAAACATGTCAATTTAGTCATCAAGACATAATTACCTGTTAGTGACCAGTAATACTAGGTAAAAATAAATACCACTTTTTTGCATTAAATGTATCAAATAAGCCATCAAACATTATCTATAAAGTCAGTTAGGCCCTCAAACTTTTTAAAGTTGCAATTAGATACATAAAATGTCAATTTAGTCATCAAGGCATAATTACCTGTTAGTGACCTGTAATACCAGGTAATATAAATGTCACTTTTTTTTGCATTAAAATGTATCAAATAGGCCATAAAAATTTATCTGTAGAGTCAATTAGGCCTTAAACTTTTTAAAGTTTCAATTAGATACATAAATATATCAATTTATTCATCAATGCATAATTACCTATTAGTGACCTGTAATACCAGGTAAATATAAATGTCATTTTTTTTTTTTGCATAAAATGCATCAATTAGGCCATCAAACTTTATCTGTAAAGTCAATTAGGCCCTCAAACTAATTAAAATTGCAATTACATACATAAACATGTCAATTTAGTCATCAAGGCATAATTACCTGTTAGTGACCTGTAATACCAGGTAAATATAAATGTCACTTTTTGTTTGCATAAAATGTATCAAATAGGCCATACAACTTTATCTGTAAAGTTAATTAGACCCTCAAACTATTTAAAGTTACAATTAGATACATAAAATGTCAATTTAGTTATCAAGGCATAATTACCTGTTAGTGACCTATAATACCAGGTAAAAATAAATGTCCTTTTTTTTGCATAAAATGTATCAAATAGGCCATCAAACTTTATCTGTAAAGTCAATTAGGCCCTCAAACTTTTTAAAGTTGCAATTAGATACATAAACATGTCAATTTAGTCATCAAGGCATAATTACCTGTTAGTGACCTGTAATACCAGGTAAATATAAATGTCACTTTTGTTTGCATAAAATGTATCAAATAGGCCATCCAACTTTATCTGTAAAGTCAATTAGGCCCTCAAACTTTTTAAAGTTGCAATTAGGTACATAAACATGTCAATTTAGTCATCAACGCATAATTACCTGTTAGTGACCTGTAATACCAGGTAAATATAAATGTCACTTTTGTTTGCATAAAATGTATCAAATAGGCCATCCAACTTTATCTGTAAAGTCAATTAGGCCTTCAAACTTTTTAAAGTTGCAATTAGATACATAAACATGTCAATTTAGTTATCAAGGCATAATTACCTGTTAGTGACCTGCAATACCAGGTAAATATAAATGTCACTTTTTTTTGCATAAAATGTATCAAATAGGCCATGAAACTTTATATGTAAAGTGAATTAGGCCCTAAAACTTTTTAAAGTGGCAATTAGATACATAAACATGTCAATTTAGTTATCAAGGCATAATTACCTGTTAGTGACCTATAATACCAGGTAATATAAATGTCACTTTTTTTTGCATAAACTGTATCAAATAGGCCTTCAAACTTTACCTGCAATGCCAATTAGGCCCTCAAACTTTTTAAAGTTGCAATTAGGTACATAAACATGTCAATTTAGTCATCAACGCATAATTACCTGTTAGTGACCTGTAATACCAGGTAAATATAAATGTCACTTTTGTTTGCATAAAATGTATCAAATAGGCCATACAACTTTATCTGTAAAGTCAATTAGGCCCTCAAACTATTTAATGTTACAATTAGATACATAAAATGTCAATTTAGTCATCAAGGCATAATTACCTGTTAGTGACCTGCAATACCAGGTAAATATAAATGTCACTTTTTTTGCAAAAAATGTATCAAATAGGCCATC
>NC_044931.1:370410-370577 GCF_003576645.1 Ipomoea triloba | reverse complement strand
ATCAAGGCATAATTACCTGTTAGTGACCTATAATACCAGGTAACTATAAATGTCACTTTTTTTTGCATAAACTGTATCAAATAGGCCTTCAAACTTTACCTGCAACGCCAATTAGGCCCTCAAACTTTTTAAAGTTGCAATTAGGTACATAAACATGTCAATTTAGT
>NC_044931.1:330058-370186 GCF_003576645.1 Ipomoea triloba | reverse complement strand
AACTTTATATGTAAAGTCAATTAGGCTCTAAAACTTTTTAAAGTGGCAATTAGATACATAAACATGTCAATTTAGTTATCAAGGCATAATTACGTGTTAGTGACCTATAATACCAGGTAATTATAAATGTCTCTTATTTTTGCATAAACTGTATCAAATAGGCCTTCAAACTTTACCTGTAATTCCAATTAGGCACTCAAACTTTTTAAAGTTGCAATTACATACATAAACATGTCAATTTAGTCATCAAGGCATAATTACCTGTTAGTGACCTGTAATACCAGGTAAATATAAATGTCACTTTTGTTTGCATAAAATGTATCAAATAGGCCATACAACTTTATCTGTAAAGTCAATTAGGCCCTCAAACTATTTAAAGTTACAATTAGATACAAAAAATGTCAATTTAGTCATCAAGGCATAATTACCTGTTAGTGACCTATAATACCAGGTAAAAATAAATGTCTTTTTTTTTGCATAAAATGTATCAAATAGGCCATCAAACTTTATCTGTAAAGTCAATTAGGCCCTCAAACTTTTTAAAGTTGCAATTAGATACATAAACATGTCAATTTAGTCATCAAGGCATAATTACCTGTTAGTGACCTGTAATACCAGGTAAATATAAATGTCACTTTTGTTTGCATAAAATGTATCAAATAGGCCATACAACTTTATCTGTAAAGTCAATTAGGCCCTCAAACTATTTAAAGTTACAATTAGATACATAAAATGTCAATTTAGTCATCAAGGCATAATTACCTGTTAGTGACCTATAATACCAGGTAAAAATAAATGTCACTTTTTTTGCATAAAATGTATCAAATAGGCCATCAAACTTTATCTGTAAAGTCAATTAGGCCTTCAAACTTTTTAAAGTTGCAATTAGATACATAAACATGTCAATTTAGTTATCAAGGCATAATTACCTGTTAGTGACCTGCAATACCAGGTAAATATAAATGTCACTTTTTTTTGCATAAAATGTATCAAATAGGCCATCAAACTTTATCTGTAAAGTCAATTAGGCCCTCAAACTTTTTAAAGTTGCAATTAGATACCTAAAAATGTCAATTTAGTCATCAAGGCATAATTACCTGTTAGTGACCTATAATACCAGGTAAAAATAAATGTCACTTTTTTTGCATAAAATGTATCAAATAGGCCATCAAACTTTATCTGTAAAGTCAATTAGGCCTTCAAACTTTTTAAAGTTGCAATTAGATACATAAACATGTCAATTTAGTTATCAAGGCATAATTACCTGTTAGTGACCTGCAATACCAGGTAAATATAAATGTCACTTTTTTTTGCATAAAATGTATCAAATAGGCCATGAAACTTTATATGTAAAGTCAATTAGGCCCTAAAACTTTTTAAAGTGGCAATTAGATACATAAACATGTCAATTTAGTTATCAAGGCATAATTACCTGTTAGTGACCTATAATACCAGGTAAATATAAATGTCACTTTTTTTTGCATAAACTGTATCAAATAGGCCTTCAAACTTTACCTGTAATGCCAATTAGGCCCTCAAACTTTTTAAAGTTGCAATTAGGTACATAAACATGTCAATTTAGTCATCAAGGCATAATTACCTGTTAGTGACCTGTAATACCAGGTAAATATAAATGTCACTTTTGTTTGCATAAAATGTATCAAATAGGCCATATAACTTTATCTGTAAAGTCAATTAGGCCCTCAAACTATTTAAAGTTACAATTAGATACAAAAAATGTCAATTTAGTCATCAAGGCATAATTACCTGTTAGTGACCTATAATACCAGGTAAAAATAAATGTCTTTTTTTTTGCATAAAATGTATCAAATAGGCCATCAAACTTTATCTGTAAAGTCAATTAGGCCCTCAAACTTTTTAAAGTTGCAATTAGATACATAAACATGTCAATTTAGTCATCAAGGCATAATTACCTGTTAGTGACCTGTAATACCAGGTAAATATAAATGTCACTTTTGTTTGCATAAAATGTATCAAATAGGCCATACAACTTTATCTGTAAAGTCAATTAGGCCCTCAAACTATTTAAAGTTACAATTAGATACATAAAATGTCAATTTAGTCATCAAGGCATAATTACCTGTTAGTGACCTATAATACCAGGTAAAAATAAATGTCTTTTTTTTTGCATAAAATGTATCAAATAGGCCATCAAACTTTATCTGTAAAGTCAATTAGGCCGTCAAACTTTTTAAAGTTGCAATTAGATACATAAACATGTCAATTTAGTCATCAAGGCATAATTACCTGTTAGTGACCTGTAATACCAGGTAAATATAAATGTCACTTTTGTTTGCATAAAATGTATCAAATAGGCCATATAACTTTATCTGTAAAGTCAATTAGGCCCTCAAACTATTTAAAGTTACAATTAGATACAAAAAATGTCAATTTAGTCATCAAGGCATAATTACCTGTTAGTGACCTATAATACCAGGTAAAAATAAATGTCTTTTTTTTTGCATAAAATGTATCAAATAGGCCATCAAACTTTATCTGTAAAGTCAATTAGGCCCTCAAACTTTTTAAAGTTGCAATTAGATACATAAAATGTCAATTTAGTCATCAAGGCATAATTACCTGTTAGTGACCTGTAATACCAGGTAATATAAATGTCACTTTTTTTTGCATTAAAATGTATCAAATAGGCCATAAAAATTTATCTGTAGAGTCAATTAGGCCTCAAACTTTTTAAAGTTCCAATTAGATACATAAACAAATCAATTTAGTCATCAAGGCAAAATTACCTATTAGTGACCTGTAATACCAGGTAAATATAAATGTCACTTTTTTTTTTGCATAAAATGCATCAATTAGGCCATCAAACTTTATCTGTAAAGTCAATTAGGCCCTCAAACTAATTAAAGTTGCAATTACATACATAAACATGTCAATTTAGTCATCAAGGCATAATTACCTGTTAGTGACCTATAATACCAGGTAAAAATAAATGTCTTTTTTTTTGCATAAAATGTATCAAATAGGCCATCAAACTTTATCTGTAAAGTCAATTAGGCCCTCAAACTTTTTAAAGTTGCAATTAGATACATAAAATGTCAATTTAGTCATCAAGGCATAATTACCTGTTAGTGACCTGTAATACCAGGTAATATAAATGTCACTTTTTTTTGCATTAAAATGTATCAAATAGGCCATAAAAATTTATCTGTAGAGTCAATTAGGCCTCAAACTTTTTAAAGTTCCAATTAGATACATAAACATATCAATTTAGTCATCAAGGCATAATTACCTATTAGTGACCTGTAATACCAGGTAAATATAAATGTCATTTTTTTTTTTGCATAAAATGCATCAATTAGGCCATCAAACTTTATCTGTAAAGTCAATTAGGCCCTCAAACTAATTAAAGTTGCAATTACATACATAAACATGTCAATTTAGTCATCAAGGCATAATTACCTGTTAGTGACCTGTAATACCAGGTAAATATAAATGTCACCTTTTTTTTGCATAAACTGTATCAAATAGGCCTTCAAACATTACCTGTAATTCCAATTAGGCACTCAAACTTTTTAAAGTTGCAATTACATACATAAACATGTCAATTTAGTCATCAAGACATAATTACCTATTAGTGACCTGTAATACCAGGTAAATATAAATGTCTTTTTTTTTTTTGCATAAAATGCATCAATTAGGCCATCAAACTTTATCTGTAAAGTCAATTAGGCCCTCAAACTAATTAAAGTTGCAATTACATACATAAACATGTCAATTTAGTCATCAAGGCATAATTACCTGTTAGTGACCTGTAATACCAGGTAAATATAAATGTCACCTTTTTTTTTGCATAAACTGTATCAAATAGGCCTTCAAACATTACCTGTAATTCCAATTAGGCACTCAAACTTTTTAAAGTTGCAATTACATACATAAACATGTCAATTTAGTCATCAAGACATAATTACCTGTTAGTGACCAGTAATACCAGGTAAATATAAATACCACTTTTTTGCATTAAATGTATCAAATAAGCCATCAAACATTATCTATAAAGTCAGTTAGGCCCTCAAACTTTTTAAAGTTGCAATTAGATACATAAAATGTCAATTTAAGTCATCAAGGCATAATTACCTGTTAGTGACCTGTAATACCAGGTAATATAAATGTCACTTTTTTTTGCATTAAAATGTATCAAATAGGCCATAAAAATTTATCTGTAGAGTCAATTAGGCCTCAAACTTTTTAAAGTTCCAATTAGATACATAAACATATCAATTTAGTCATCAAGGCATAATTACCTATTAGTGACCTGTAATACCAGGTAAATATAAATGTCACTTTTGTTTGCATAAACTGTATCAAATAGGCCTTCAAACTTTATCTGTAATGCCAATTAGGCCCTCAAACTTTTTAAAGTTGGAATTAGGTACATAAACATGTCAATTTAGTCATCAACGCATAATTACCTGTTAGTGACCTGCAATACCAGGTAAATATAAATGTCACTTTTGTTTGCATAAAATGTATCAAATAGGCCTTCAAACTTTACCTGCAATGCCAATTAGGCCCTCAAACTTTTTAAAGTTGCAATTAGGTACATAAACATGTCAATTTAGTCATCAACGCATAATTACCTGTTAGTGACCTGTAATACCAGGTAAATATAAATGTCACTTTTGTTTGCATAAAATGTATCAAATAGGCCTTCAAACTTTACCTGCAATGCCAATTAGGCCCTCAAACTTTTTAAAGTTGCAATTAGATACATAAACATGTCAATTTAGTTATCAAGGCATAATTACCTGTTAGTGACCTGCAATACCAGGTAAATATAAATGTCACTTTTTTTTGCATAAAATGTATCAAATAGGCCATGAAACTTTATATGTAAAGTCAATTAGGCCCTAAAACTTTTTAAAGTGGCAATTAGATACATAAACATGTCAATTTAGTTATCAAGGCATAATTACCTGTTAGTGACCTATAATACCAGGTAAATATAAATGTCACTTTTTTTTGCATAAACTGTATCAAATAGGCCTTCAAACTTTACCTGTAATGCCAATTAGGCCCTCAAACTTTTTAAAGTTGCAATTAGGTACATAAACATGTCAATTTAGTCATCAACGCATAATTACCTGTTAGTGACCTGTAATACCAGGTAAATATAAATGTCACTTTTGTTTGCATAAAATGTATCAAATAGGCCATATAACTTTATCTGTAAAGTCAATTAGGCCCTCAAACTATTTAAAGTTACAATTAGATACAAAAAATGTCAATTTAGTCATCAAGTCATAATTACCTGTTAGTGACCTATAATACCAGGTAAAAAAAAATGTCACTTTTTTTGCAAAAAATGTATCAAATAGGCCATCAAACTTTATCTGTAAAGTCAATTAGGCCCTCAAACTTTTTAAAGTTGCAATTAGGTACATAAACATGTCAATTTAGTCATCAACGCATAATTACCTGTTAGTGACCTGTAATACCAGGTAAATATAAATGTCACTTTTTTTTTGCATAAAATGTATCAAATAGGCCATGAAACTTTATATGTAAAGTCAATTAGGCTCTAAAACTTTTTAAAGTGGCAATTAGATACATAAACATGTCAATTTAGTTATCAAGGCATAATTACGTGTTAGTGACCTATAATACCAGGTAACTATAAATGTCACTTTTTTTTGCATAAACTGTATCAAATAGGCCTTCAAACTTTACCTGTAATTCCAATTAGGCACTCAAACTTTTTAAAGTTGCAATTACATACATAAACATGTCAATTTAGTCATCAAGACATAATTACCTGTTAGTGACCAGTAATACCAGGTAAATATAAATACCACTTTTTTGCATTAAATGTATCAAATAAGCCATCAAACATTATCTATAAAGTCAGTTAGGCCCTCAAACTTTTTAAAGTTGCAATTAGATACATAAAATGTCAATTTAAGTCATCAAGGCATAATTACCTGTTAGTGACCTGTAATACCAGGTAATATAAATGTCACTTTTTTTTGCATTAAAATGTATCAAATAGGCCATAAAACTTTATCTGTAAAGTCAATTAGGCCCTCAAACTATTTAAAGTTACAATTAGATACATAAACTTATCAATTTAGTCATCAAGGCATAATTATCTGTTAGTGACCTATAATACCAGGTAACTATAAATGTCACTTTTTTGCATAAAATGTATCAATAGGCCATCAAACTTTATCTGTAAAGTCAATTAGGCCTTCAAACTTTTTAAAGTTGCAATTAGATACATAAACATGTCAATTTAGTTATCAAGGCATAATTACCTGTTAGTGACCTATAATACCAGGTAACTATAAATGTCACTTTTTTTTGCATAAACTGTATCAAATTGGCCTTCAAACTTTACCTGCAATGCCAATTAGGCCCTCAAACTTTTTAAAGTTGCAATTAGGTACATAAACATGTCAATTTAGTCATCAACGCATAATTACCTGTTAGTGACCTGTAATACCAGGTAAATATAAATGTCACTTTTGTTTGCATAAAATGTATCAAATAGGCCATACAACTTTATCTGTAAAGTCAATTAGGCCCTCAAACTATTTAAAGTTACAATTAGATACATAAAATGTCAATTTAGTCATCAAGGCATAATTACCTGTTAGTGACCTATAATACCAGGTAAAAATAAATGTCATTTTTTTTGCATAAAATGTATCAAATAGGCCATGAAACTTTATATGTAAAGTCAATTAGGCCCTAAAACTTTTTAAAGTGGCAATTAGATACATAAACATGTAAATTTAGTTATCAAGGCATAATTACCTGTTAGTGACCTATAATAACAGGTAACTATAAATGTCACTTTTTTTTGCATAAACTGTATCAAATAGGCCTTCAAACGTTACCTGCAATGCCAATTAGGCCCTCAAACTTTTTAAAGTTGCAATTAGGTACATAAACATGTCAATTTAGTCATCAACGCATAATTACCTGTTAGTGACCTATAATACCAGGTAAAAATAAATGTCATTTTTTTTGCATAAAATGTATCAAATAGGCCATCAAACTTTATCTGTAAAGTCAATTAGGCCTTCAAACTTTTTAAAGTTGCAATTAGATACATAAAAATGTCAATTTAGTTATCAAGGCATAATTACCTGTTAGTGACCTATAATACCAGGTAAAAATAAATGTCACTTTTTTTGCATAAAATGTATCAAATAGGCCATCAAACTTTATCTGTAAAGTCAATTAGGCCTTCAAACTTTTTAAAGTTGCAATTAGATACATAAACATGTCAATTTAGTTATCAAGGCATAATTACCTGTTAGTGACCTGCAATACCAGGTAAATATAAATGTCACTTTTTTTTGCATAAAATGTATCAAATAGGCCATGAAACTTTATATGTAAAGTCAATTAGGCTCTAAAACTTTTTAAAGTGGCAATTAGATACATAAACATGTCAATTTAGTTATCAAGGCATAATTACGTGTTAGTGACCTATAATAACAGGTAACTATAAAAGTCACTTTTTTTTGCATAAACTGTATCAAATTGGCCTTCAAACTTTACCTGCAATGCCAATTAGGCCCTCAAACTTTTTAAAGTTGCAATTAGGTACATAAACATGTCAATTTAGTCATCAACGCATAATTACCTGTTAGTGACCTGTAATACCAGGTAAATATAAATGTCACTTTTGTTTGCATTAAATGTATCAAATAGGCCATCCAACTTTATCTGTAAAGTCAATTAGGCCCTCAAACTTTTTAAAGTTGCAATTAGGTACATAAACATGTCAATTTAGTCATCAACGCATAATTACCTGTTAGTGACCTGGAATACCAGGTAAATATAAATGTCACTTTTGTTTGCATAAAATGTATAAAATAGGCCATATAACTTTATCTGTAAAGTCAATTAGGCCCTCAAACTTTTTAAAGTTGCAATTAGGGACATAAACATGTCAATTTAGTCATCAACGCATAATTACCTGTTAGTGACCTGTAATACCAGGTAAATATAAATGTCACTTTTGTTTGCATAAAATGTATAAAATAGGCCATATAACTTTATCTGTAAAATCAATTAGGCCCTCAAACTATTTAAAGTTACAATCAAATACAAAAAATGTCAATTTAGTCATCAAGGCATAATTACCTGTTAGTGACCTATAATACTAGGTAAAAAAAAATGTCACTTTTTTGCAAAAAATGTATCAAATAGGGCATCAAACTTTATCTGTAAAGTCAATTAGGCCCTCAAACTTTTTAAAGTTGCAATTAGGTACATAAACATGTCAATTTAGTCATCAACGCATAATTACCTGTTAGTGACCTGTAATACCAGGTAAATATAAATGTCACTTTTGTTTGCATAAAATGTATCAAATAGGCCATATAACTTTATCTGTAAAGTCAATTAGGCCCTCAAGCTTTTTAAAGTTGCAATTAGGTACATAAACATGTCAATTTAGTCATCAAGGCATAATTACCTGTTAGTGACCTGTAATACCAGGTAAATATAAATGTCTCTTTTGTTTGCATAAAATGTATCAAATAGGCCATATAACTTTATCTGTAAAGTCAATTAGGCCCTCAAGCTTTTTAAAGTTGCAATTAGGTACATAAACATGTCAATTTAGTCATCAAGGCATAATTACCTGTTAGTGACCTGTAATACCAGGTAAATATAAATGTCTCTTTTGTTTGCATAAAATGTATCAAATAGGCCATATAACTTTATCTGTAAAGTCAATTAGGCCCTCAAGCTTTTTAAAGTTGCAATTAGGTACATAAACATGTCAATTTAGTCATCAAGGCATAATTACCTGTTAGTGACCTGTAATACCAGGTAAATATAAATGTCTCTTTTGTTTGCATAAAATGTATCAAATAGGCCATATAACTTTATCTGTAAAGTCAATTAGGCCCTCAAGCTTTTTAAAGTTGCAATTAGGTACATAAACATGTCAATTTAGTCATCAAGGCATAATTACCTGTTAGTGACCTGTAATACCAGGTAAATATAAATGTCTCTTTTGTTTGCATAAAATGTATCAAATAGGCCATATAACTTTATCTGTAAAGTCAATTAGGCCCTCAAGCTTTTTAAAGTTGCAATTAGGTACATAAACATGTCAATTTAGTCATCAAGGCATAATTACCTGTTAGTGACCTGTAATACCAGGTAAATATAAATGTCTCTTTTGTTTGCATAAAATGTATCAAATAGGCCATATAACTTTATCTGTAAAGTCAATTAGGCCCTCAAGCTTTTTAAAGTTGCAATTAGGTACATAAACATGTCAATTTAGTCATCAAGGCATAATTACCTGTTAGTGACCTGTAATACCAGGTAAATATAAATGTCTCTTTTGTTTGCATAAAATGTATCAAATAGGCCATATAACTTTATCTGTAAAGTCAATTAGGCCCTCAAGCTTTTTAAAGTTGCAATTAGGTACATAAACATGTCAATTTAGTCATCAAGGCATAATTACCTGTTAGTGACCTGTAATACCAGGTAAATATAAATGTCTCTTTTGTTTGCATAAAATGTATCAAATAGGCCATATAACTTTATCTGTAAAGTCAATTAGGCCCTCAAGCTTTTTAAAGTTGCAATTAGGTACATAAACATGTCAATTTAGTCATCAAGGCATAATTACCTGTTAGTGACCTGTAATACCAGGTAAATATAAATGTCTCTTTTGTTTGCATAAAATGTATCAAATAGGCCATATAACTTTATCTGTAAAGTCAATTAGGCCCTCAAGCTTTTTAAAGTTGCAATTAGGTACATAAACATGTCAATTTAGTCATCAAGGCATAATTACCTGTTAGTGACCTGTAATACCAGGTAAATATAAATGTCTCTTTTGTTTGCATAAAATGTATCAAATAGGCCATATAACTTTATCTGTAAAGTCAATTAGGCCCTCAAGCTTTTTAAAGTTGCAATTAGGTACATAAACATGTCAATTTAGTCATCAAGGCATAATTACCTGTTAGTGACCTGTAATACCAGGTAAATATAAATGTCTCTTTTGTTTGCATAAAATGTATCAAATAGGCCATATAACTTTATCTGTAAAGTCAATTAGGCCCTCAAGCTTTTTAAAGTTGCAATTAGGTACATAAACATGTCAATTTAGTCATCAAGGCATAATTACCTGTTAGTGACCTGTAATACCAGGTAAATATAAATGTCTCTTTTGTTTGCATAAAATGTATCAAATAGGCCATATAACTTTATCTGTAAAGTCAATTAGGCCCTCAAGCTTTTTAAAGTTGCAATTAGGTACATAAACATGTCAATTTAGTCATCAAGGCATAATTACCTGTTAGTGACCTGTAATACCAGGTAAATATAAATGTCTCTTTTGTTTGCATAAAATGTATCAAATAGGCCATATAACTTTATCTGTAAAGTCAATTAGGCCCTCAAGCTTTTTAAAGTTGCAATTAGGTACATAAACATGTCAATTTAGTCATCAAGGCATAATTACCTGTTAGTGACCTGTAATACCAGGTAAATATAAATGTCTCTTTTGTTTGCATAAAATGTATCAAATAGGCCATATAACTTTATCTGTAAAGTCAATTAGGCCCTCAAGCTTTTTAAAGTTGCAATTAGGTACATAAACATGTCAATTTAGTCATCAAGGCATAATTACCTGTTAGTGACCTGTAATACCAGGTAAATATAAATGTCTCTTTTGTTTGCATAAAATGTATCAAATAGGCCATATAACTTTATCTGTAAAGTCAATTAGGCCCTCAAGCTTTTTAAAGTTGCAATTAGGTACATAAACATGTCAATTTAGTCATCAAGGCATAATTACCTGTTAGTGACCTGTAATACCAGGTAAATATAAATGTCTCTTTTGTTTGCATAAAATGTATCAAATAGGCCATATAACTTTATCTGTAAAGTCAATTAGGCCCTCAAGCTTTTTAAAGTTGCAATTAGGTACATAAACATGTCAATTTAGTCATCAAGGCATAATTACCTGTTAGTGACCTGTAATACCAGGTAAATATAAATGTCTCTTTTGTTTGCATAAAATGTATCAAATAGGCCATATAACTTTATCTGTAAAGTCAATTAGGCCCTCAAGCTTTTTAAAGTTGCAATTAGGTACATAAACATGTCAATTTAGTCATCAAGGCATAATTACCTGTTAGTGACCTGTAATACCAGGTAAATATAAATGTCTCTTTTGTTTGCATAAAATGTATCAAATAGGCCATATAACTTTATCTGTAAAGTCAATTAGGCCCTCAAGCTTTTTAAAGTTGCAATTAGGTACATAAACATGTCAATTTAGTCATCAAGGCATAATTACCTGTTAGTGACCTGTAATACCAGGTAAATATAAATGTCTCTTTTGTTTGCATAAAATGTATCAAATAGGCCATATAACTTTATCTGTAAAGTCAATTAGGCCCTCAAGCTTTTTAAAGTTGCAATTAGGTACATAAACATGTCAATTTAGTCATCAAGGCATAATTACCTGTTAGTGACCTGTAATACCAGGTAAATATAAATGTCTCTTTTGTTTGCATAAAATGTATCAAATAGGCCATATAACTTTATCTGTAAAGTCAATTAGGCCCTCAAGCTTTTTAAAGTTGCAATTAGGTACATAAACATGTCAATTTAGTCATCAAGGCATAATTACCTGTTAGTGACCTGTAATACCAGGTAAATATAAATGTCTCTTTTGTTTGCATAAAATGTATCAAATAGGCCATATAACTTTATCTGTAAAGTCAATTAGGCCCTCAAGCTTTTTAAAGTTGCAATTAGGTACATAAACATGTCAATTTAGTCATCAAGGCATAATTACCTGTTAGTGACCTGTAATACCAGGTAAATATAAATGTCTCTTTTGTTTGCATAAAATGTATCAAATAGGCCATATAACTTTATCTGTAAAGTCAATTAGGCCCTCAAGCTTTTTAAAGTTGCAATTAGGTACATAAACATGTCAATTTAGTCATCAAGGCATAATTACCTGTTAGTGACCTGTAATACCAGGTAAATATAAATGTCTCTTTTGTTTGCATAAAATGTATCAAATAGGCCATATAACTTTATCTGTAAAGTCAATTAGGCCCTCAAGCTTTTTAAAGTTGCAATTAGGTACATAAACATGTCAATTTAGTCATCAAGGCATAATTACCTGTTAGTGACCTGTAATACCAGGTAATATAAATGTCACTTTTTTTTGCATTAAAATGTATCAAATAGGCCATAAAAATTTATCTGTAGAGTCAATTAAGCCTTAAACTTTTTAAAGTTTCAATTAGATACATAAACATGTCCATTTAGTTATCAAGGCATAATTACCTGTTAGTGACCTGCAATACCAGGTAAATATAAATGTCACTTTTTTTTGCATACAATGTATCAAATAGGCCATGAAACTTTATATGTAAAGTCAATTAGGCCCTAAAACTTTTTAAAGTGGCAATTAGATACATAAACATGTCAATTTAGTTATCAAGGCATAATTACCTGTTAGTGACCTATAATAACAGGTAACTATAAATGTCACTTTTTTTTTGCATAAACTGTATCAAATTGGCCTTCAAACTTTACCTGCAATGCCAATTAGGCCCTCAAACTTTTTAAAGTTGCAATTAGGTACATAAACATGTCAATTTAGTCATCAACGCATAATTACCTGTTAGTGACCTGTAATACCAGGTAAATATAAATGTCACTTTTGTTTGCATAAAATCTATCAAATAGGCCATCCAACTTTATCTGTAAAGTCAATTAGGCCCTCAAACTTTTTAAAGTTGCAATTAGGTACATAAATATGTCAATTTAGTCATCAACGCATAATTACCTGTTAGTGACCTGTAATACCAGGTAAATATAAATGTCACTTTTGTTTGCATAAAATGTATCAAATAGGCCATCAAACTTTATCTGTCAAGTCCATTAGGCCCTCAAACTTTTTAAAGTTGCAATTACATACATAAACATGTCAATTTAGTTATCAACGCATAATTACCTGTTAGTGACCTGTAATCCCAGGTAAATATAAATGTCACTTTTGTTTGCATAAAATGTATCAAATAGGCCATAAAACTTTATCTGTAAAGTCAATTAGGCCCTCAAACTTTTTAAAGTTGCAATTAGGTACATAAACATGTCAATTTAGTCATCAACGCATAATTACCTGTTAGTGATCTGTAATACCAGGTAAATATAAATGTCACTTTTGTTTGCATAAAATGTATCAAATAGGCCATACAACTTTATCTGTAAAGTCAATTAGGCCCTCAAACTATTTAAAGTTACAATTAGATACATAAAATGTCAATTTAGTCATCAAGGCATAATTACCTGTTAGTGACCTATAATACCAGGTAAAAATAAATGTCACTTTTTTTGCAAAAAATGTATCAAATAGGCCATCAAACTTTATCTGTAAAGTCAATTAGGCCCTCAAACTTTTTAAAGTTGCAATTAGATACATAAACATGTCAATTTAGTTATCAAGGCATAATTACCTGTTAGTGACCTGTAATACCAGGTAAATATAAATGTCACTTTTTTTTGCATAAACTGTATCAAATAGGCCTTCAAACTTTACCTGTAATGCCAATTAGGCCCTCAAACTTTTTAAAGTTGCAATTAGGTACATAAACATGTCAATTTAGTCATCAAGGCATAATTACCTGTTAGTGACCTGTAATACCAGGTAAATATAAATGTCATTTTTTTTGCATAAAATGTATCAAATAGGCCATCAAACTTTATCTGTAAAGTCAATTAGGCCCTCAAACTTTTTAAAGTTGCAATTAGGTACATAAACATGTCAATTTAGTCATCAACGCATAATTACCTATTAGTGACCTGTAATGACAGGTAAATATAAATGTCACTTTTGTTTGCATAAAATGTATCAAATAGGCCATACAACTTTATCTGTAAAGTCAATTAGGCCTTCAAACTTTTTAAAGTTGCAATTAGATACATAAACATGTCAATTTAGTCATCAACGCATAATTACCTGTTAGTGACCTGTTATACCAGGTAAATATAAATGTCACTTTTGTTTGCATAAAATGTATCAAATAGGCCATCTAACTTTATCTGTAAAGTCAATTAGGCCCTAAAACATTTTAAAGTGGCAATTAGATACATAAACATGTCAATTTAGTCATCAACGCATAATTACCTGTTAGTGACCTGTTATACCAGGTAAATATAAATGTCACTTTTGTTTGCATAAAATGTATCAAATAGGCCATACAACTTTATCTGTAAAGTCAATTAGGCCTTCAAACTTTTTAAAGTTGCAATTAGATACATAAACATGTCAATTTAGTTATCAAGGCATAATTACCTGTTAGTGACCTGCAATACCAAGTAAATATAAATGTCACTTTTTTTTGCATAAAATGTATCAAATAGGCCATGAAACTTTATATGTAAAGTCAATTAGGCCCTAAAACTTTTTAAAGTGGCAATTAGATACATAAAATGTCAATTTAGTCATCAAGGCATAATTACCTGTTAGTGACCTGTAATACCAGGTAATATAAATGTCACTTTTTTTTGCATAAAATGTATCAAATAGGCCATACAACTTTATCTGTAAAGTCAATTAGGCCCTCAAACTTTTTAAAGTTTCAATTAGGTACATAAATATGTCAATTTAGTCATCAACGCATAATTACCTGTTAGTGACCTGTAATACCAGGTAATATAAATGGCACTTTTTTTTGCATTAAAATGTATCAAATAGGCCATAAAAATTTATATGTAGAGTCAATTAGGCCTCAAACTTTTTAAAGTTCCAATTAGATACATAAACATATCAATTTAGTCATCAAGGCATAATTACCTATTAGTGACCTATAATACCAGGTAAATATAAATGTCATTTTTTTTTTTGCATAAAATGCATCAATTAGGCCATCAAACTTTATCTGTAAAGTCAATTAGGCCCTCAAACTAATTAAAGTTGCAATTACATACATAAACATGTCAATTTAGTCATCAAGGCATAATTACCTGTTAGTGACCTGTAATACCAGGTAAATATAAATGTCACTTTTGTTTGCATAAAATGTATCAAATAGACCATACAACTTTATCTGTAAAGTCAATTAGGCGCTCAAACTATTTAAAGTTACAATTAGATACATAAAATGTCAATTTAGTCATCAAGGCATAATTACCTGTTAGTGACCTATAATACCAGGTAAATATAAATGTCCCTTTTGTTTGCATAAAATGTATCAAATAGAGCATACAACTTTATCTGTAAAGTCAATTAGGCGCTCAAACTATTTAAAGTTACAATTAGATACATAAACATGTCAATTTAGTTATTAAGGCATAATTACGTGTTAGTGACCTATAATACCAGGTAAATATAAATGTCCCTTTTGTTTGCATAAAATGTATCAAATAGAGCATACAACTTTATCTGTAAAGTCAATTAGGCGCTCAAACTATTTAAAGTTACAATTAGATACATAAACATGTCAATTTAGTTATTAAGGCATAATTACGTGTTAGTGACCTATAATACCAGGTAAATATAAATGTCCCTTTTGTTTGCATAAAATGTATCAAATAGAGCATACAACTTTATCTGTAAAGTCAATTAGGCGCTCAAACTATTTAAAGTTACAATTAGATACATAAACATGTCAATTTAGTTATTAAGGCATAATTACGTGTTAGTGACCTATAATACCAGGTAAATATAAATGTCCCTTTTGTTTGCATAAAATGTATCAAATAGAGCATACAACTTTATCTGTAAAGTCAATTAGGCGCTCAAACTATTTAAAGTTACAATTAGATACATAAACATGTCAATTTAGTTATTAAGGCATAATTACGTGTTAGTGACCTATAATACCAGGTAAATATAAATGTCCCTTTTGTTTGCATAAAATGTATCAAATAGAGCATACAACTTTATCTGTAAAGTCAATTAGGCGCTCAAACTATTTAAAGTTACAATTAGATACATAAACATGTCAATTTAGTTATTAAGGCATAATTACGTGTTAGTGACCTATAATACCAGGTAAATATAAATGTCCCTTTTGTTTGCATAAAATGTATCAAATAGAGCATACAACTTTATCTGTAAAGTCAATTAGGCGCTCAAACTATTTAAAGTTACAATTAGATACATAAACATGTCAATTTAGTTATTAAGGCATAATTACGTGTTAGTGACCTATAATACCAGGTAAATATAAATGTCCCTTTTGTTTGCATAAAATGTATCAAATAGAGCATACAACTTTATCTGTAAAGTCAATTAGGCGCTCAAACTATTTAAAGTTACAATTAGATACATAAACATGTCAATTTAGTTATTAAGGCATAATTACGTGTTAGTGACCTATAATACCAGGTAAATATAAATGTCCCTTTTGTTTGCATAAAATGTATCAAATAGAGCATACAACTTTATCTGTAAAGTCAATTAGGCGCTCAAACTATTTAAAGTTACAATTAGATACATAAACATGTCAATTTAGTTATTAAGGCATAATTACGTGTTAGTGACCTATAATACCAGGTAAATATAAATGTCCCTTTTGTTTGCATAAAATGTATCAAATAGAGCATACAACTTTATCTGTAAAGTCAATTAGGCGCTCAAACTATTTAAAGTTACAATTAGATACATAAACATGTCAATTTAGTTATTAAGGCATAATTACGTGTTAGTGACCTATAATACCAGGTAAATATAAATGTCCCTTTTGTTTGCATAAAATGTATCAAATAGAGCATACAACTTTATCTGTAAAGTCAATTAGGCGCTCAAACTATTTAAAGTTACAATTAGATACATAAACATGTCAATTTAGTTATTAAGGCATAATTACGTGTTAGTGACCTATAATACCAGGTAAATATAAATGTCACTTTTTTTTTGGATAAAATGTATCAAATAGGCCATCAAACTTTATCTGTAAAGTCAATTAGGCCTTCAAACTTTTTAAAGTTGCAATTAGATACATAAACAAGTCAATTTAGTTATCAAGGCATAATTACCTGTTAGTGATTTGCAATACCAGGTAAATATAAATGTCATTTTTTTTGCATAAAATGTATCAAATAGGCCATGAAACTTTATATGTAAAGTCAATTAGGCCCTAAAACTTTTTAAAGTGGCAATTAGATACATAAACATGTCAATTTAGTTATCAAGGCATAATTACCTGTTAGTGACCTGTAATACCAGGTAAATATAAATGTCATTTTTTTTTTTGCATAAAATGCATCAATTAGGCCATCAAACTTTATCTGTAAAGTGAATTAGGCCCTCAAACTTTTTAAAGTTGCAATTACATACATAAACATGTCAATTTAGTCATCAACGCATAATTACCTGTTAGTGACCTGTAATACCAGGTAAATATAAATGTCATTTTTTTTTTTGCATAAAATGCATCAATTAGGCCATCAAACTTTATCTGTAAAGTGAATTAGGCCCTCAAACTTTTTAAAGTTGCAATTACATACATAAACATGTCAATTTAGTCATCAACGCATAATTACCTGTTAGTGACCTGTAATACCAGGTAAATATAAATGTCATTTTTTTTTTTGCATAAAATGCATCAATTAGGCCATCAAACTTTATCTGTAAAGTGAATTAGGCCCTCAAACTTTTTAAAGTTGCAATTACATACATAAACATGTCAATTTAGTCATCAACGCATAATTACCTGTTAGTGACCTGTAATACCAGGTAAATATAAATGTCATTTTTTTTTTTGCATAAAATGCATCAATTAGGCCATCAAACTTTATCTGTAAAGTGAATTAGGCCCTCAAACTTTTTAAAGTTGCAATTACATACATAAACATGTCAATTTAGTCATCAACGCATAATTACCTGTTAGTGACCTGTAATACCAGGTAAATATAAATGTCATTTTTTTTTTTGCATAAAATGCATCAATTAGGCCATCAAACTTTATCTGTAAAGTGAATTAGGCCCTCAAACTTTTTAAAGTTGCAATTACATACATAAACATGTCAATTTAGTCATCAACGCATAATTACCTGTTAGTGACCTGTAATACCAGGTAAATATAAATGTCATTTTTTTTTTTGCATAAAATGCATCAATTAGGCCATCAAACTTTATCTGTAAAGTGAATTAGGCCCTCAAACTTTTTAAAGTTGCAATTACATACATAAACATGTCAATTTAGTCATCAACGCATAATTACCTGTTAGTGACCTGTAATACCAGGTAAATATAAATGTCATTTTTTTTTTTGCATAAAATGCATCAATTAGGCCATCAAACTTTATCTGTAAAGTCAATTAGGCCCTCAAACTAATTAAAGTTGCAATTACATACATAAACATGTCAATTTAGTCATCAAGGCATAATTACCTGTTAGTGACCTGTAATACCAGGTAAATATAAATGTTACTTTTGTTTGTATAAAATGTATCAAATAGACCATACAACTTTATCTGTAAAGTCAATTAGGCCCTCAAACTATTTAAAGTTACAATTAGATACATAAAATGTCAATTTAGTCATCAAGGCATAATTACCTGTTAGTGACCTATAATACCAGGTAAAAATAAATGTCACTTTTTTTGCAAAAAATGTATCAAATAGGCCATCAAACTTTATCTGTAAAGTCAATTAGGCCTTCAAACTTTTTAAAGTTGCAATTAGATACATAAACATGTCAATTTAGTTATCAAGGCATAATTACCTGTTAGTGACCTGCAATACCAGGTAAATATAAATGTCACTTTTTTTTTGCATAAAATGTATCAAATAGGCCATGAAACTTTATATGTAAAGTCAATTAGGCCCTAAAACATTTTAAAGTGGCAATTAGATTCATAAACATGTCAATTTAGTTATCAAGGCATAATTACGTGTTAGTGACCTATAATACCAGGTAACTATAAATGTCACTTTTTTTGCATAAACTGTATCAAATAAGCCTTCAAACTTTACCTGCAATGCCAATTAGGCCCTCAAACTTTTTAAAGTTGCAATTAGGTACATAAACATGTCAATTTAGTCATCAACGCATAATTACCTGTTAGTGACCTGTAATACCAGGTAAATATAAATGTCACTTTTGTTTGCATAAAATGTATCAAATAGGCCATACAACTTTATCTGTAAAGTCAATTAGGCCCTCAAACTATTTAAAGTTACAATTAGATACATAAAATGTCAATTTAGTCATCAAGGCATAATTACCTGTTCGTGACCAGTAATACCAGGTAAAAATAAATGTCACTTTTTTTTGCATAAAATCTATCAAATAGGCCATCAAACTTTATCTGTAAAGTCAATTAGGCCTTCAAACTTTTTAAAGTTGCAATTAGATACATAAACATGTCAATTTAGTTATCAAAGCATAATTACCTGTTAGTGACCTGCAATACCAGGTAAATATAAATGTCAGTTTTTTTTGCATAAAATGTATCAAATAGGCCATGAAACTTTATATGTAAAGTCAATTAGGCCCTAAAACTTTTTAAAGTGGCAATTAGATACATAAACATGTCAATTTAGTTATCAAGGCATAATTACCTGTTAGTGACCTATAATACCAGGTAACTATAAATGTCATTTTTTTTGCATAAACTGTATCAAATAGGCCTTCAAACTTTACCTGTAATTCCAATTAGGCACTCAAACTTTTTAAAGTTGCAATTACATACATAAACATGTCAATTTAGTCATCAAGACATAATTATCTGTTAGTGACCAGTAATACCAGGTAAATATAAATAACACTTTTTTGCATTAAATGTATCAAATAAGCCATCAAACATTATCTATAAAGTCAGTTAGGCCCTCAAACTTTTTAAAGTTGCAATTAGATACATAAAATGTCAATTTAAGTCATCAAGGCATAATTACCTGTTAGTGACCTGTAATATCAGGTAATATAAATGTCACTTTTTTTTGCATTAAAATGTATCAAATAGGCCATAAAAATTTATCTGTAGAGTCAATTAGGCCTCAAACTTTTTAAAGTTCCAATTAGATACATAAACATATCAATTTAGTCATCAAGGCATAATTACCTATTAGTGACCTGTAATACCAGGTAAATATAAATGTCACTTTTTTTTTTTGCATAAAATGCATCAATTAGGCCATCAAACTTTATCTGTAAAGTCAATTAGGCCCTCAAACTAATTAAAGTTGCAATTACATACATAAACATGTCAATTTAGTCATCAAGGCATAATTACCTGTTAGTGACCTGTAATACCAGGTAAATATAAATGTCACTTTTGTTTGCATAAAATGTATCAAATAGGCCATCAAACTTTATCTGTAAAGTCAATTAGGCCCTCAAACTTTTTAAAGTTGCAATTAGATACATAAAATGTCAATTTAGTCATCAAGGCATAATTACCTGTTAGTGACCTGTAATACCAGGTAATTATAAATGTCACTTTTGTTTGCATAAAATGTATCAAATAGGCCATACAACTTTATCTGTAAAGTCAATTAGGCCCTCAAACTATTTAAAGTTACAATTAGATACATAAAATGTCAATTTAGTCATCAAGGCATAATTACCTGTTAGTGACCTATAATACCAGGTAAAAATAAATGTCACTTTTTTTGCATAAAATGTATCAAATAGGCCATCAAACTTTATCTGTAAAGTCAATTAGGCCTTCAAACTTTTTAAAGTTGCAATTAGATACATAAACATGTCAATTTAGTTATCAAGGCATAATTACCTGTTAGTGACCTGCAATACCAGGTAAATATAAATGTCACTTTTTTTTGCATAAAATGTATCAAATAGGCCATGAAACTTTATATGTAAAGTCAATTAGGCCCTAAAACTTTTTAAAGTGGCAATTAGATACATAAACATGTCAATTTAGTTATCAAGGCATAATTACCTGTTAGTGACCTATAATACCAGGTAAATATAAATGTCACTTTTTTTTGCATAAACTGTATCAAATAGGCCTTCAAACTTTACCTGTAATGCCAATTAGGCCCTCAAACTTTTTAAAGTTGCAATTAGGTACATAAACATGTCAATTTAGTCATCAACGCATAATTACCTGTTAGTGACCTGTAATACCAGGTAAATATAAATGTCACTTTTGTTTGCATAAAATGTATCAAATAGGCCATATAACTTTATCTGTAAAGTCAATTAGGCCCTCAAACTATTTAAACTTACAATCAGATACAAAAAATGTCAATTTAGTCATCAAGGCATAATTACCTGTTAGTGACCTATAATACCAGGTAAAAAAAATGTCACTTTTTTTGCAAAAAATGTATCAAATAGGCCATCAAACTTTATCTGTAAAGTCAATTAGGCCCTCAAACTTTTTAAAGTTGCAATTAGATACATAAACATGTCAATTTAGTTATCAAGGCATAATTACCTGTTAGTGACCTATAATACCAGGTAAAAAAAATGTCACTTTTTTTGCAAAAAATGTATCAAATAGGCCATCAAACTTTATCTGTAAAGTCAATTAGGCCCTCAAACTTTTTAAAGTTGCAATTAGGTACATATAATGTCAATTTAGTCATCAACGCATAATTACCTGTTAGTGACCTGTAATACCAGGTAAATATAAATGTCACTTTTGTTTGCATAAAATGTATCAAATAGGCCATACAACTTTATCTGTAAAGTCAATTAGGCCTTCAAACTTTTTAAAGTTGCAATTAGATATATAAACATGTCAATTTAGTTATCAAGGCATAATTACCTGTTAGTGACCTGCAATACCAGGTAAATATAAATGTCACTTTTTTTTGCATTAAAATGTATCAAATAGGCCATATAACTTTATCTGTAAAGTCAATTAGGCCTTCAAACTTTTTAAAGTTGCAATTAGGTACATATAATGTCAATTTAGTCATCAACGCATAATTACCTGTTAGTGACCTATAATACCAGGTAAATATAAATGTCACTTTTTTTTGCATAAACTGTATCAAATAGGCCTTCAAACTTTACCTGTTATGCCAATTAGGCCCTCAAACTTTTTAAAGTTGCAATTAGATACATAAACATGTCAATTTAGTTATCAAGGCATAATTACCTGTTAGTGATTTGCAATACCAGGTAAATATAAATGTCACTTTTTTTTGCATAAAATGTATCAAATAGGCCATGAAACTTTATATGTAAAGTCAATTAGGCCCTAAAACTTTTTAAAGTGGCAATTAGATACATAAACATGTCAATTTAGTTATCAAGGCATAATTACCTGTTAGTGACCTATAATACCAGGTAATATAAATGTCACTTTTTTTTGCATAAACTGTATCAAATAGGCCTTCAAACTTTACCTGTAATGCCAATTAGGCCCTCAAACTTTTTAAAGTTGCAATTAGGTACATAAACATGTCAATTTAGTCATCAAGGCATAATTACCTGTTAGTGACCTGTAATACCAGGTAAATATAAATATCACTTTTTTTTTGCATAAAATCTATCAAATAGGCCTTCAAACTTTATCTGTAAAGTCAATTAGGCCCTCAAACTTTTTAAAGTTGCAATTAGATACATAAAATGTCAATTTAAGTCATCAAGGCATAATTACCTGTTAGTGACCTGTAATACCAGGTAAATATAAATGTCACCTTTTTTTTGCATAAACTGTATCAAATAGGCCTTCTAACATTACCTGTAATGCCAATTAGGCACTCAAACTTTTTAAAGTTGCAATTACATACATAAACATGTCAATTTAGTCATCAAGACATAATTACCTGTTAGTGACCAGTAATACCAGGTAAATATAAATACCACTTTTTTGCATTAAATGTATCAAATAAGCCATCAAACATTATCTATAAAGTCAGTTAGGCCCTCAAACTTTTTAAAGTTGCAATTAGATACATAAAATGTCAATTTAGTCATCAAGGCATAATTACCTGTTAGTGACCTGTAATACCAGGTAATATAAATGTCACTTTTTTTTGCATTAAAATGTATCAAATAGGCCATAAAAATTTATCTGTAGAGTCAATTAGGCCTCAAACTTTTTAAAGTTCCAATTAGATACATAAACATATCAATTTAGTCATCAAGGCATAATTACCTATTAGTGACCTGTAATAACAGGTAAATATAAATGTCACTTTTTTTTTTTTGCATAAAATGCATAAATTAGGCCATCAAACTTTATCTGTAAAGTCAATTAGGCCCTCAAACTAATTAAAGTTGCAATTACATACATAAACATGTCAATTTAGTCATCAAGGCATAATTACCTGTTAGTGACCTGTAATACCAGGTAAATATAAATGTCACTTTTTTTTGCATAAAATGTATCAAATAGGCCATAAAACTTTATATGTAAAGTCAATTAGGCCCTAAAACTTTTTAAAGTGGCAATTAGATACATAAACATGTCAATTTAGTTATCAAGGCATAATTACCTGTTAGTGACCTATAATACCAGGTAACTATAAATGTCACTTTTTTTTGCATAAACTGTATCAAATAGGCCTTCAAACTTTACCTGTAATGCCAATTAGGCCCTCAAACTTTTTAAAGTTGCAATTAGGTACATAAACATGTCAATTTAGTCATCAAGGCATAATTACCTGTTAGTGACCTGTAATACCAGGTAAATATAAATGTCACTTTTGTTTGCATAAAATGTATCAAATAGGCCATACAACTTTATCTGTAAAGTCAATTAGGCCCTCAAACTATTTAAAGTTACAATTAGATACATAAAATGTCAATTTAGTCATCAAGGCATAATTACCTGTTAGTGACCTATAATACCAGGTAAAAATAAATGTCACTTTTTTTGCATAAAATGTATCAAATAGGCCATCAAACTTTATCTGTAAAGTCAATTAGGCCTTCAAACTTTTTAAAGTTGCAATTAGATACATAAACATGTCAATTTAGTTATCAAGGCATAATTACCTGTTAGTGACCTGCAATACCAGGTAAATATAAATGTCACTTTTTTTTGCATAAAATGTATCAAATAGGCCATGAAACTTTATATGTAAAGTCAATTAGGCCCTAAAACTTTTTAAAGTGGCAATTAGATACATAAACATGTCAATTTAGTTATCAAGGCATAATTACCTGTTAGTGACCTATAATACCAGGTAAATATAAATGTCACTTTTTTTTGCATAAACTGTATCAAATAGGCCTTCAAACTTTACCTGTAATGCCAATTAGGCCCTCAAACTTTTTAAAGTTGCAATTAGGTACATAAACATGTCAATTTAGTCATCAAGGCATAATTACCTGTTAGTGACCTGTAATACCAGGTAAATATAAATGTCACTTTTGTTTGCATAAAATGTATCAAATAGGCCATACAACTTTATCTGTAAAGTCAATTGGCCTTCAAACTTTTTAAAGTTGCAATTAGATACATAAACATGTCAATTTAGTTATCAAGGCATAATTACCTGTTAGTGACCTGTAATACCAGGTAATATAAATGTCACTTTTTTTTGCATTAAAATGTATCAAATAGGCCATCAAACTTTATCTGTAAAGTCAATTAGGCCCTAAAACTTTTTAAAGTGGCAATTAGATACATAAACATATCAATTTAGTCATCAAGACATAATTACCTGTTAGTGACCTATAATACCAGGTAAATATAAATGGCACTTTTTTTTGCATAAAATGCATCAATTAGGCCATCAAACTTTTTAAAGTGGCAATTAGATACATAAACATATCAATTTAGTCATCAAGACATAATTACCTGTTAGTGACCTATAATACCAGGTAAATATAAATGGCACTTTTTTTTGCATAAAATGCATCAATTAGGCCATCAAACTTTTTAAAGTGGCAATTAGATACATAAACATATCAATTTAGTCATCAAGACATAATTACCTGTTAGTGACCTATAATACCAGATAAATATAAATGTCACTTTTGTTTGCATAAAATGTATCAAATAGGCCATGAAACTTTATATGTAAAGTCAATTAGGCCCTAAAACTTTTTAAAGTGGCAATTAGATACATAAACATGTCAATTTAGTTATCAAGGCATAGTTACCTGTTAGTGACCTGTAATACCAGGTAAATATAAATGTCACTTTTGTTTGCAACCTGTAATACCAGGTAAATATAAATGTCACTTTTGTTTGCATAAAATGTATCAAATAGGCCATATAACTTTATCTGTAAAGTAAATTAGGCCCTCAAACTATTTAAAGTTACAATCAGATACATAAATTAGGCCCTCAAACTATTTAAAGTTACAATCAGATACAAAAAATGTCAATTTAGTCATCAAGGCATAATTACCTGTTAGTGACCTATAATACCGGGTAAAAAAAAATGTCACTTTTTTTGCAAAAAATGTATCAAATAGGCCATCAAACTTTATCTGTAAAGTCAATTAGGCCCTCAAACTTTTTAAAGTTGCAATTAGGTACATAAACATGTCAATTTAGTCATCAACGCATAATTACCTGTTAGTGACCTGTAATACCAGGTAAATATAAATGTCACTTTTTTTTGCATAAAATGTATCAAATAGGCCATCAAACTTTATCTGTAAAGTCAATTAGGCCTTCAAACTTTTTAAAGTTGCAATTAGATACATAAAATGTCAATTTAAGTCATCAAGGCATAATTACCTGTTAGTGACCTGCAATACCAGGTAAATATAAATGTCACTTTTTTTTGCATAAAATGTATCAAATAGGCCATCAAACATTACCTGTAATTCCAATTAGGCACTCAAACTTTTTAAAGTTGCAATTACATACATAAACATGTCAATTTAGTCATCAAGGCATAATTACCTGTTAGTGACCTGTAATACCAGGTAATATAAATGTCACTTTTTTTTGCATTAAAATGTACCAAATAGGCCATAAAAATTTATATGTAGAGTCAATTAAGCCTCAAACTTTTTAAAGTTCCAATTAGATACATAAACATATCAATTTAGTCATCAAGGCATAATTACCTATTAGTGACCTGTAATAACAGGTAAATATAAATGTCACTTTTTTTTTTTGCATAAAATGATTCAATTAGGCCATCAAACTTTCTCTGTAAAGTCAATTAGGCCCTCAAACTAATTAAAGTTGCAATTATATACATAAACATGTCAATTTAGTCATCAAGGCATAATTACCTGTTAGTGACCTATAATACCAGGTAAAAATAAATGTCACTTTTTTTGCAAAAAATGTATCAAATAGGCCATCAAACTTTATCTGTAAAGTCAATTAGGCCTTCAAACTTTTTAAAGTTGCAATTAGATACATAAACATGTCAATTTAGTTATCAAGGCATAATTACCTGTTAGTGACCTGCAATACCAGGTAAATATAAATGTCACTTTTTTTTGCATAAAATGTATCAAATAGGCCATGAAACTTTATATGTAAAGTCAATTAGGCCCTAAAACTTTTTAAAGTGGCAATTAGATACATAAACATGTCAATTTAGTTATCAAGGCATAATTACCTTTTAGTTACCTATAATACCAGGTAAATATAAATGTCACTTTTTTTTGCATAAACTGTATCAAATAGGCCTTCAAACTTTACCTGTAATGCCAATTAGGCCCTCAAACTTTTTAAAGTTGCAATTAGATACATAAACATGTCAATTTAGTCATCAACGCATAATTACCTATTAGTGACCTGTAATACCAGGTAAAAATAAATGTCACTTTTGTTTGCATAAAATGTATGAAATAGGCCATCAAACTTTACCTGTAATGCCAATTAGGCTCTCAAACTTTTTAAAGTTGCAATTAGGTACATAAACATGTCAATTTAGTCATCAACGCATAATTACCTATTAGTGACCTGTAATACCAGGTAAAAATAAATGTCACTTTTGTTTGCATAAAATGTATGAAATAGGCCATCAAACTTTACCTGTAATGCCAATTAGGCTCTCAAACTTTTTAAAGTTGCAATTAGGTACATAAACATGTCAATTTAGTCATCAACGCATAATTACCTATTAGTGACCTGTAATACCAGGTAAAAATAAATGTCACTTTTGTTTGCATAAAATGTATGAAATAGGCCATCAAACTTTACCTGTAATGCCAATTAGGCTCTCAAACTTTTTAAAGTTGCAATTAGGTACATAAACATGTCAATTTAGTCATCAACGCATAATTACCTATTAGTGACCTGTAATACCAGGTAAAAATAAATGTCACTTTTGTTTGCATAAAATGTATGAAATAGGCCATCAAACTTTACCTGTAATGCCAATTAGGCTCTCAAACTTTTTAAAGTTGCAATTAGGTACATAAACATGTCAATTTAGTCATCAACGCATAATTACCTATTAGTGACCTGTAATACCAGGTAAAAATAAATGTCACTTTTGTTTGCATAAAATGTATGAAATAGGCCATCAAACTTTACCTGTAATGCCAATTAGGCTCTCAAACTTTTTAAAGTTGCAATTAGGTACATAAACATGTCAATTTAGTCATCAACGCATAATTACCTGTTAGTGACCTATAATACCAGGTAAATAAAAATGTCACTTTTTTTTGTATAAAATGTATCAAAAAGGCCATGAAACTTTATATGTAAAGTCAATTAGGCCCTAAAACTTTTTAAAGTGGCAATTAGATACATAAACATGTCAATTTAGTTATCAAGGCATAATTACCTGTTAGTAACCTGTAATACCAGGTAAATATAAATGTCACTTTTGTTTGCATAAAATGTATCAAATAGGCCATATAACTTTATCTGTAAAGTAAATTAGGCCCTCAAACTATTTAAAGTTACAATCAGATACAAAAAATGTCAATTTAGTCATCAAGGCATAATTACCTGTTAGTGACCTGTAATACCAGGCAAATATAAATGTCACTTTTTTTTGCATAAACTGTATCAAATAGGCCTTCAAACTTTACCTGTAATGCCAATTAGGCCCTCAAACTTTTTAAAGTGGCAATTAGATACATAAACATGTCAATTTAGTTATCAAGGCATAATTACCTTTTAGTGACCTATAATACCAGGTAAATATAAATGTCACTTTTTTTTGCATAAACTGTATCAAATAGGCCTTCAAACTTTACCTGTAATGCCAATTAGACCCTCAAACTTTTTAAAGTTGCAATTAGGTACATAAACATGTCAATTTAGTCATCAAGGCATAATTACCTGTTAGTGACCTGTAATACCAGGTAAATATAAATGTCACTTTTGTTTGCATAAAATGTATCAAATAGGCCATACAACTTTATCTGTAAAGTCAATTAGGCCCTCAAACTATTTAAAGTTACAATTAGATACATAAAATGTCAATTTAGTCATCAAGGCATAATTACCTGTTAGTGACCTATAATACCAGGTAAAAATAAATGTCACTTTTTTTGCATAAAATGTATCAAATAGGCCATCAAACTTTATCTGTAAAGTCAATTAGGCCTTCAAACTTTTTAAAGTTGCAATTAGATACATAAAATGTCAATTTAAGTCATCAAGGCATAATTACCTGTTACTGACCTGCAATACCAGGTAAATATAAATGTCACTTTTTTTTGCATAAAATGTATCAAATAGGCCATCAAACATTACCTGTAATTCCAATTAGGCCTTCAAACTTTTTAAAGTTGCAATTAGATACATAAACATGTCAATTTAGTTATCAAGGCATAATTACCTGTTAGTGACCTGCAATACCAGGTAAATATAAATGTCACTTTTTTTTGCATAAACTGTATCAAATAGGCCTTCAAACTTTACCTGTAATGCCAATTAGGCCCTCAAACTTTTTAAAGTTGCAATTAGGTACATAAACATGTCAATTTAGTCATCAAGGCATAATTACCTGTTAGTGACCTATAATACCAGGTAAAAATAAATGTCACTTTTTTTGCATAAAATGTATCAAATAGGCCATCAAACTTTATCTGTAAAGTCAATTAGGCCTTCAAACTTTTTAAAGTTGCAATTAGATACATAAACATGTCAATTTAGTTATCAAGGCATAATTACCTGTTAGTGACCTGCAATACCAGGTAAATATAAATGTCACTTTTTTTTGCATAAAATGTATCAAATAGGCCATGAAACTTTATATGTAAAGTCAATTAGGCCCTAAAACTTTTTAAAGTGGCAATTAGATACATAAACATGTCAATTTAGTTATCAAGGCATAATTACCTTTTAGTGACCTATAATACCAGGTAAATATAAATGTCACTTTTTTGCATAAAATGTATCAAATAGGCCATCAAACTTTATCTGTAAAGTCAATTAGGCCTTCAAACTTTTTAAAGTTGCAATTAGATACATAAACATGTCAATTTAGTTATCAAGGCATAATTACCTATTAGTGACCTGCAATACCAGGTAAATATAAATGTCACTTTTTTGCATAAAATGTATCAAATAGGCCATCAAACTTTATCTGTAAAGTCAATTAGGCCTTCAAACTTTTTAAAGTTGCAATTAGGTACATAAACATGTCAATTTAGTCATCAACGCATAATTACCTGTTAGTGACCTGTAATACCAGGTAAATAGAAATGTCACTTTTTTGCATAAAATTTATCAAATAGGCCGTCAAACGTTATCTGTAAAGTCAATTAGGCCCTAAAACTTTCTAAAGTGGCAATTAGATACATAAACAGGTCAATTTAGTTATCAACGCATAATTACCTGTTCGTGACCAGTAATACCAGGTAAAAAAAAATGTCACTTTTTTGCATAAAATTTATCAAATAGGCCGTCAAACGTTATCTGTAAAGTCAATTAGGCCCTAAAACTTTCTAAAGTGGCAATTAGATACATAAACAGGTCAATTTAGTTATCAACGCATAATTACCTGTTCGTGACCAGTAATACCAGGTAAAAAAAAATGTCACTTTTTTGCATAAAATTTATCAAATAGGCCGTCAAACGTTATCTGTAAAGTCAATTAGGCCCTAAAACTTTCTAAAGTGGCAATTAGATACATAAACAGGTCAATTTAGTTATCAACGCATAATTACCTGTTCGTGACCAGTAATACCAGGTAAAAAAAAATGTCACTTTTTTGCATAAAATTTATCAAATAGGCCGTCAAACGTTATCTGTAAAGTCAATTAGGCCCTAAAACTTTCTAAAGTGGCAATTAGATACATAAACAGGTCAATTTAGTTATCAACGCATAATTACCTGTTCGTGACCAGTAATACCAGGTAAAAAAAAATGTCACTTTTTTGCATAAAATTTATCAAATAGGCCGTCAAACGTTATCTGTAAAGTCAATTAGGCCCTAAAACTTTCTAAAGTGGCAATTAGATACATAAACAGGTCAATTTAGTTATCAACGCATAATTACCTGTTCGTGACCAGTAATACCAGGTAAAAAAAAATGTCACTTTTTTGCATAAAATTTATCAAATAGGCCGTCAAACGTTATCTGTAAAGTCAATTAGGCCCTAAAACTTTCTAAAGTGGCAATTAGATACATAAACAGGTCAATTTAGTTATCAACGCATAATTACCTGTTCGTGACCAGTAATACCAGGTAAAAAAAAATGTCACTTTTTTGCATAAAATTTATCAAATAGGCCGTCAAACGTTATCTGTAAAGTCAATTAGGCCCTAAAACTTTCTAAAGTGGCAATTAGATACATAAACAGGTCAATTTAGTTATCAACGCATAATTACCTGTTCGTGACCAGTAATACCAGGTAAAAAAAAATGTCACTTTTTTGCATAAAATTTATCAAATAGGCCGTCAAACGTTATCTGTAAAGTCAATTAGGCCCTAAAACTTTCTAAAGTGGCAATTAGATACATAAACAGGTCAATTTAGTTATCAACGCATAATTACCTGTTCGTGACCAGTAATACCAGGTAAAAAAAAATGTCACTTTTTTGCATAAAATTTATCAAATAGGCCGTCAAACGTTATCTGTAAAGTCAATTAGGCCCTAAAACTTTCTAAAGTGGCAATTAGATACATAAACAGGTCAATTTAGTTATCAACGCATAATTACCTGTTCGTGACCAGTAATACCAGGTAAAAAAAAATGTCACTTTTTTGCATAAAATTTATCAAATAGGCCGTCAAACGTTATCTGTAAAGTCAATTAGGCCCTAAAACTTTCTAAAGTGGCAATTAGATACATAAACAGGTCAATTTAGTTATCAACGCATAATTACCTGTTCGTGACCAGTAATACCAGGTAAAAAAAAATGTCACTTTTTTGCATAAAATTTATCAAATAGGCCGTCAAACGTTATCTGTAAAGTCAATTAGGCCCTAAAACTTTCTAAAGTGGCAATTAGATACATAAACAGGTCAATTTAGTTATCAACGCATAATTACCTGTTCGTGACCAGTAATACCAGGTAAAAAAAAATGTCACTTTTTTGCATAAAATTTATCAAATAGGCCGTCAAACGTTATCTGTAAAGTCAATTAGGCCCTAAAACTTTCTAAAGTGGCAATTAGATACATAAACAGGTCAATTTAGTTATCAACGCATAATTACCTGTTCGTGACCAGTAATACCAGGTAAAAAAAAATGTCACTTTTTTGCATAAAATTTATCAAATAGGCCGTCAAACGTTATCTGTAAAGTCAATTAGGCCCTAAAACTTTCTAAAGTGGCAATTAGATACATAAACAGGTCAATTTAGTTATCAACGCATAATTACCTGTTCGTGACCAGTAATACCAGGTAAAAAAAAATGTCACTTTTTTGCATAAAATTTATCAAATAGGCCGTCAAACGTTATCTGTAAAGTCAATTAGGCCCTAAAACTTTCTAAAGTGGCAATTAGATACATAAACAGGTCAATTTAGTTATCAACGCATAATTACCTGTTCGTGACCAGTAATACCAGGTAAAAAAAAATGTCACTTTTTTGCATAAAATTTATCAAATAGGCCGTCAAACGTTATCTGTAAAGTCAATTAGGCCCTAAAACTTTCTAAAGTGGCAATTAGATACATAAACAGGTCAATTTAGTTATCAACGCATAATTACCTGTTCGTGACCAGTAATACCAGGTAAAAAAAAATGTCACTTTTTTGCATAAAATTTATCAAATAGGCCGTCAAACGTTATCTGTAAAGTCAATTAGGCCCTAAAACTTTCTAAAGTGGCAATTAGATACATAAACAGGTCAATTTAGTTATCAACGCATAATTACCTGTTCGTGACCAGTAATACCAGGTAAAAAAAAATGTCACTTTTTTGCATAAAATTTATCAAATAGGCCGTCAAACGTTATCTGTAAAGTCAATTAGGCCCTAAAACTTTCTAAAGTGGCAATTAGATACATAAACAGGTCAATTTAGTTATCAACGCATAATTACCTGTTCGTGACCAGTAATACCAGGTAAAAAAAAATGTCACTTTTTTGCATAAAATTTATCAAATAGGCCGTCAAACGTTATCTGTAAAGTCAATTAGGCCCTAAAACTTTCTAAAGTGGCAATTAGATACATAAACAGGTCAATTTAGTTATCAACGCATAATTACCTGTTCGTGACCAGTAATACCAGGTAAAAAAAAATGTCACTTTTTTGCATAAAATTTATCAAATAGGCCGTCAAACGTTATCTGTAAAGTCAATTAGGCCCTAAAACTTTCTAAAGTGGCAATTAGATACATAAACAGGTCAATTTAGTTATCAACGCATAATTACCTGTTCGTGACCAGTAATACCAGGTAAAAAAAAATGTCACTTTTTTGCATAAAATTTATCAAATAGGCCGTCAAACGTTATCTGTAAAGTCAATTAGGCCCTAAAACTTTCTAAAGTGGCAATTAGATACATAAACAGGTCAATTTAGTTATCAACGCATAATTACCTGTTCGTGACCAGTAATACCAGGTAAAAAAAAATGTCACTTTTTTGCATAAAATTTATCAAATAGGCCGTCAAACGTTATCTGTAAAGTCAATTAGGCCCTAAAACTTTCTAAAGTGGCAATTAGATACATAAACAGGTCAATTTAGTTATCAACGCATAATTACCTGTTCGTGACCAGTAATACCAGGTAAAAAAAAATGTCACTTTTTTGCATAAAATTTATCAAATAGGCCGTCAAACGTTATCTGTAAAGTCAATTAGGCCCTAAAACTTTCTAAAGTTGCAATTAGATACATAAACATGTCAATTTAGTTATCAAGGCATAATTACCTGTTAGTGACCTGCAATACCAGGTAAAATATAAATGTCACTTTTTTTTGCATAAAATGTATCAAATAGGCCATGAAACTTTATATGTAAAGTCAATTAGGCCCTAAAACTTTTTAAAGTGGCAATTAGATACATAAACATGTCAATTTAGTTATCAAGGCATAATTACCTTTTAGTGACCTATAATACCAGGTAAATATAAATGTCACTTTTTTTTGCATAAACTGTATCAAATAGGCCTTCAAACTTTACCTGTAATGCCAATTAGGCCCTCAAACTTTTTAAAGTTGCAATTAGATACATAAACATGTCAATTTAGTTATCAAGGCATAATTACCTGTTAGTGACCTGCAATACCAGGTAAATATAAATGTCACTTTTTTTTGCATAAAATGTATCAAATAGGCCATGAAACTTTATATGTAAAGTCAATTAGGCCCTAAAACTTTTTAAAGTGGCAATTAGATACATAAACAAGTCAATTTAGTTATCAAGGCATAATTACCTGTTAGTGACCTATAATACCAGGTAACTATAAATGTCACTTTTTTTTGCATAAACTGTATCAAATAGGCCTTCAAACTTTACCTGTAATTCCAATTAGGCACTCAAACTTTTTAAAGTTGCAATTACATACATAAACATGTCAATTTAGTCATCAAGACATAATTACCTGTTAGTGACCAGTAATACCAGGTAAATATAAATACCACTTTTTTGCATTAAATGTATCAAATAAGCCATCAAACATTATCTATAAAGTCAGTTAGGCCCTCAAACTTCTTAAAGTTGCAATTAGATACATAAAATGTCAATTTAAGTCATCAAGGCATAATTACCTGTTAGTGACCTGTAATACCAGGTAATATAAATGTCACTTTTTTTTGCATTAAAATGTATCAAATAGGCCATAAAAATTTATCTGTAGAGTCAATTAGGCCTCAAACTTTTTAAAGTTGCAATTAGATACATAAACATATCAATTTAGTCATCAAGGCATAATTACCTATTATTGACCTGTAATACCAGGTAAAATAAATGTCACTTTTTTGCATAAAATGTATCAAATAGGCCATCAAACTTTATCTGTAAAGTCAATTAGGCCTTCAAACTTTTTAAAGTTGCAATTAGATACATAAACATATCAATTTAGTCATCAAGGCATAATTACCTATTAGTGACCTGTAATACCAGGTAAAATAAATGTCACTTTTTTGCATAAAATGTATCAAATAGGCCATCAAACTTTATCTGTAAAGTCAATTAGGCCTTCAAACTTTTTAAAGTTGCAATTAGATACATAAACATGTCAATTTAGTTATCAAGGCATAATTACCTTTTAGTGACCTATAATACCAGATAACTATAAATGTCACTTTTTTTTTGCATAAACTGTATCAAATTGGCCTTCAAACTTTACCTGCAATGCCAATTAGGCCCTCAAACTTTTTAAAGTTGCAATTAGGTACATAAACATGTCAATTTAGTCATCAACGCATAATTACCTGTTAGTGACCTGTAATACCAGGTAAATATAAATGTCACTTTTGTTTGCATAAAATGTATCAAATAGGCCATACAACTTTATCTGTAAAGTCAATTAGGCCCTCAAACTATTTAAAGTTACAATTAGATACATAAAATGTCAATTTAGTCATCAAGGCATAATTACCTGTTAGTGACCTATAATACCAGGTAAAAATAAATGTCACTTTTTTTGCATAAAATGTATCAAATAGGCCATCAAACTTTATCTGTAAAGTCAATTAGGCCTTCAAACTTTTTAAAGTTGCAATTAGATACATAAACATGTCAATTTAGTTATCAAGGCATAATTACCTGTTAGTGACCTGCAATACCAGGTAAATATAAATGTCACTTTTTTTTGCATAAAATGTATCAAATAGGCCATGAAACTTTATATGTAAAGTCAATTAGGCCCTAAAACTTTTTAAAGTGGCAATTAGATACATAAACATGTCAATTTAGTTATCAAGGCATAATTACCTGTTAGTGACCTGCAATACCAGGTAAAATATAAATGTCACTTTTTTTTTGCATAAAATGTATCAAATCCATCAAACTTTATCTGTAAAGTCAATTAGGCCTTCAAACTTTTTAAAGTTGCAATTAGATACATAAACATGTCAATTTAGTTATCAAGGCATAATTACCTGTTAGTGACCTGCAATACCAGGTAAATATAAATGTCACTTTTTTTTGCATAAAATGTATCAAATAGGCCATGAAACTTTATATGTAAAGTCAATTAGGCCCTAAAACTTTTTAAAGTGGCAATTAGATACATAAACATGTCAATTTAGTTATCAAGGCATAATTACCTGTTAGTGACCTATAATAACAGGTAATATAAATGTCACTTTTTTTTGCATAAACTGTATCAAATAGGCCTTCAAACTTTACCTGTAATGCCAATTAGGCCCTAAAACTTTTTAAAGTTGCAATTAGGTACATAAACATGTCAATTTAGTTAATCAAAGCATAATTACCTGTTCGTGACCAGTAATACCAGGTAAATATAAATATCACTTTTTTTTGCATAAAATGTATCAAATAGGCCTTCAAACTTTATCTGTAAAGTCAATTAGGCCCTCAAACTTTTTAAAGTTGCAATTAGATACATAAAATGTCAATTTAAGTCATCAAGGCATAATTACCTGTTAGTGACCTGTAATACCAGGTAAATATAAATGTCACCTTTTTTTTGCATAAATTGTATCAAATAGGCCTTCAAACTTTATCTGTAAAGTCAATTAGGCCTTCAAACTTTTTAAAGTTGCAATTAGGTACATAAACATGTCAATTAAGTTATCAAAGCATAATTACCTGTTAGTGACCTATAATACCAGGTAAATATAAATGTCACTTTTTTTTGCATAAACTGTATCAAATAGGCCATCAAACGTTATCTGTAAAGTCAATTAGGCCCTCAAACTTTGTAAAGTTGCAATTAGGTACATAAACATGTCAATTTAGTTATCAAGGCATAATTACCTATTAGTGACCTGTAATACCAGGTAAATATAAATGTCACCTTTTTTTTGCATAAACTGTATCAAATAGGCCTTCAAACATTACCTGTATTGCCAATTAGGCACTCAAACTTTTTAAAGTTGCAATTACATACATAAACATGTCAATTTAGTCATCTAGACATAATTACCTATTAGTGACCAGTAATACCAGGTAAATATAAATACCACTTTTTTGCATTAAATGTATCAAATAAGCCATCAAACATTATCTATAAAGTCAGTTAGGCCCTCAAACTTTTTAAAGTTGCAATTAGATACATAAAATGTCAATTTAAGTCATCAAGGCATAATTACCTGTTAGTGACCTGTAATACCAGGTAAATATAAATGTCACCTTTTTTTTGCATAAACTGTATCAAATAGGCCTTCAAACATTACCTGTAATTCCAATTAGGCACTCAAACTTTTTAAAGTTGCAATTACATACATAAACATGTCAATTTAGTCATCAAGACATAATTACCTGTTAGTGACCAGTAATACCAGGTAAATATAAATACCACTTTTTTGCATTAAATGTATCAAATAAGCCATCAAACATTATCTATAAAGTCAGTTAGGCCCTCAAACTTTTTAAAGTTGCAATTAGATACATAAAATGTCAATTTAGTCATCAAGGCATAATTACCTGTTAGTGACTTGTAATACTAGGTAATATAAATGTCACTTTTTTTTGCATTAAAATGTATCAAATAGGCCATAAAAATTTATCTGTAGAGTCAATTAGGCCTCAAACTTTTTAAAGTTCCAATTAGATACATAAACATATCAATTTAGTAATCAAGGCATAATTACCTATTAGTGACCTGTAATACCAGGTAAATATAAATGTCATTTTTTTTTTTGCATAAAATGCATCAATTAGGCCATCAAACTTTATCTGTAAAGTCAATTAGGCCCTCAAACTAATTAAAGTTGCAATTACATACATAAACATCTCAATTTAGTCATCAAGGCATAATTACCTGTTAGTGACCTGTAATACCAGGTAAATATAAATGTCACTTTTTTTTGCATAAAATGTATCAAATAGGCCATGAAACTTTATATGTAAAGTCAATTAGGCCCTAAAACATTTTAAAGTGGCAATTAGATACATAAACATGTCAATTTAGTTATCAAGGCATAATTACGTGTTAGTGACCTATAATAACAGGTAATATAAATGTCACTTTTTTTTGCATAAACTGTATCAAATAGGCCTTCAATCTTTACATGTAATGCCAATTAGGCCCTCAAACTTTTTAAAGTTGCAATTAGTACATAAACATGTCAATTTAGTTCATCAAGGCATAATTACCTATTCGTGACCAGTAATACCAGGTAAATATAAATATCATTTTTTTTGCATAAAATGTATCAAATAGGCCTTCAAACTTTATCTGTTTAGTCAATTAGGCCCTCAAACTTTTTAAAGTTGCAATTAGATACATAAAATGTCAATTTAAGTCATCAAGGCATAATTACCTGTTAGTGACATGTAATACCACGTAAATATAAATGTCACCTTTTTTTCGCATAAACTGTATCAAATAGGCCATCAAACATTACCTGTAATTCCAATTAGGCACTCAAACTTTTTAAAGTTGCAATTACATACATAAACATGTCAATTTAGTCATCAAGACATAATTACCTGTTAGTGACCAGTAATACCAAGTAAATATAAATACCACTTTTTTGCATTAAATGTATCAAATAAGCCATCAAACATTATCTATAAAGTCAGTTAGTCCCTCAAACTTTTTAAAGTTGCAATTAGATACATAAAATGTCAATTTAGTCATCAAGGCATAATTACCTGTTAGTGACCTGTAATACCAGGTAAATATAAATGTCACTTTTNATACCAATTAGGCCTTCAAAATTTTTAAAGTTGCAATTAGGTACACATAAACATGTCAATTTAGTCATCAACGCATAATTACCTGTTAGTGACCTGTAATACCAGGTAAATATAAATGTCACTTTTGTTTGCATAAAATGTACCAAATAGGCCATAAAAATTTATATGTAGAGTCAATTAAGCCTCAAACTTTTTAAAGTTCCAATTAGATACATAAACATATCAATTTAGTCATCAAGGCATAATTACCTGTTAGTGACCTGTAATACCAGGTAATATAAATGTCACTTTTGTTTGCATAAAATGTATCAAATAGGCCATAAAAATTTATATGTAGAGTCAATTAAGCCTCAAACTTTTTAAAGTTCCAATTAGGTACATAAACATGTCAATTTAGTCATCAACGCATAATTACCTGTTAGTGACCTGTAATACCAGGTAATATAAATGTCACTTTTGTTTGCATAAAATGTATCAAATAGGCCATAAAAATTTATATGTAGAGTCAATTAAGCCTCAAACTTTTTAAAGTTCCAATTAGGTACATAAACATGTCAATTTAGTCATCAACGCATAATTACCTGTTAGTGACCTGTAATACCAGGTAATATAAATGTCACTTTTGTTTGCATAAAATGTATCAAATAGGCCATAAAAATTTATATGTAGAGTCAATTAAGCCTCAAACTTTTTAAAGTTCCAATTAGGTACATAAACATGTCAATTTAGTCATCAACGCATAATTACCTGTTAGTGACCTGTAATACCAGGTAATATAAATGTCACTTTTGTTTGCATAAAATGTATCAAATAGGCCATAAAAATTTATATGTAGAGTCAATTAAGCCTCAAACTTTTTAAAGTTCCAATTAGGTACATAAACATGTCAATTTAGTCATCAACGCATAATTACCTGTTAGTGACCTGTAATACCAGGTAATATAAATGTCACTTTTGTTTGCATAAAATGTATCAAATAGGCCATATAACTTTATCTGTAAAGTCAATTAGGCCCTCAAACTTTTTAAAGTTGCAATTAGGTACATAAACATGTCAATTTAGTCATCAACGCATAATTACCTTTTAGTGACCTGTAATACCAGGTAAATATAAATGTCACTTTTGTTTGCATAAAATGTATCAAATAGGCCATACAACTTTATCTGCAAAGTCAATTAGGCCCTCAAACTATTTAAAGTTGCAATTAGATACATAAAATGTCAATTTAGTCATCAAGGCATAATTACCTGTTAGTGACCTGTAATACCAGGTAAATATAAATGTTACTTTTGTTTGCATAAAATGTATCAAATAGGCCTTCAAACTTTTTAAAGTTGCAATTAGATACATAAAATGTCAATTTAGTCATCAAGGCATAATTACCTGTTAGTGACCTGTAATACCAGGTAAATATAAATGTTACTTTTTTATTGCAAAAAATGTATCAAATAGGCCATGAAACTTTATATGTAAAGTCAATTAGGCTCTAAAACTTTTTAAAGTGTCAATTAGATACATAAACATGTCAATTTAGTTATCAAGGCATAATTACCTGTTAGTGACCTGTAATACCAGGTAAATATAAATGTCACTTTTGTTTGCATAAAATGTATCAAATAGGCCATACAACTTTATCTGTAAAGTCAATTAGGCCCTCAAACTATTTAAAGTTACAATTAGATACATAAAATGTCAATTTAGTCATCAAGGCATAATTACCTGTTAGTGACCTATAATACCAGGTAAAAATAAATGTCACTTTTTTTTGCATAAAATGTATCAAATAGGCCATGAAACTTTATATGTAAAGTCAATTAGGCTCTAAAACTTTTTAAAGTGTCAATTAGATACATAAACATGTCAATTTAGTTATCAAGGCATAATTACCTGTTCGTGACCTATAATACCAGGTAACTATAAATGTCACTTTTTTTTGCATAAACTGTATCAAATAGGCCTTCAAACTTTACCTGCAATACCAATTAGGCCTTCAAAATTTTTAAAGTTGCAATTAGGTACACATAAACATGTCAATTTAGTCATCAACGCATAATTACCTGTTAGTGACCTGTAATACCAGGTAAATATAAATGTCAC